>NC_047678.1:11690785-11968285 GCF_011762505.2 Arvicanthis niloticus | reverse complement strand
TGTTGTGATAAAAGACTACAGGCAAGAGCAAGCTGGGGGAAGAATGGGTTTATTTGGCTTATACCGACATATCACTGTTCATCATCAAAGGATGTTAGGACAGGAACCCAAGCAGGGCAGGAACCTAGAGGCAGGAGCTGATGCAGAGGCCATGGAGAAATGCTGCTTACTAGCTCGCTCTTCATGATTTATTTAGCATGCTTTTTTATAGATCCCAGGACCACCAGGCCAGTGATAGTACCACCCATGATAGGCTGAGCCATCCCTCACTAATTTTTAATTAAGAAAATTCCCCACAGGCTTGCTTGCAGCCATATATTATGGAGAATATATTCCATTTGAGGCTCCCTTCTCTTTGATGCCTATGGAAGGTGTTACATTGACACAAAATTGGCAAACACAGTGCTTTATTTTGACAGAATTTTATCAACATTTGCGACACGCTACCTCGCTGATAAGGAGCACGTCACACTCAAGATTCTTCTGACAGCGTCTTTTATTGTTACAGCTCTTTTAGTTAGAAGGATGCAAGATGGAGAACAAAGGAAGGACCCCAAGCCCCAGAATGTACTGACTTATATACTATCACAGAGACATGATCTGTCCTCATTGGCTTACAGACTGGGGTCTCATTTACATATCCACTGATAGTACTTTCAGCGGGAAAATTCGCACCTACGCGTGCGCACAGCTGCAGACACCAAGGCCAAGAAGAGCCAGGAACAGGAAGCCAGCACCATCCTATAATGGCGAGTGTATAGCTACTTCAGCAAACGCAGCATGGCTCCTAACAAACATTGATAAAAATTTTACCATGTTTTTACATGGCACAGAATACTACTACTTTCAATCACTTGCAAACTATTCTTAGTTTGTGGTACTTACAAAAATAAGCACTTGGTGGTATGTGGCCAGCAGACAATGGTTGGTCAACTCTTTTCCTAGGTCACGAATGATTTTTCTAGGATTTCCTTTTGTTCAGGCAATTGGGAGCATGGAATTTCTTAATTGATTCAGAAAAGAAAACTAAATTAAAGCTAATGTGATTGGTCCAATCGTCATAAAAATTTAAAGGCAGGGTGTCTTAGCTTTCTTTTGCTGTGATAAAACACCATAATGATAAGCCAGGAAGTAAAGAGTTTCATTGTAAAGCTTGAAACCCATCACCCAAGAGAAGTCAGGTCAGAAACTCAAGACAGGAGTCTAGAAGTTAACACTAACGCAGAGGCTATGGGAAGAGAGCTGCCTTGCTTTGCAGAGCTTGCTCAGATTTTTGGTTTTTGTTAGTTTTTAAACCACCTAGGACCAACTGCCTAGGGAGTCCCACCATTCATAATGCTCTGAGCCATGTCACAACAATCATCAATCTAAAAAAAAAAAGTCCTAAAGACTTGCCTACAGGATGATCAGATAGAGATATTTTCTAGATTAAGTTTCAGTTTTCCCAGATAACTCTAGCTTGTGTCAACTTGACATAAAACCTAGCCCAGGCTAGTCTTGAACTTACAGTTCTCCTGCCTCAGCTCCTCATGAATGTTAAGATTATAGGCATGTGCATCATTTAAGTGGTACATAGAATCATATAACAGCTACAGAGAACTTAACTAACAAATATTTTTATTAAACATTGAATTTATTAATAATGCTGTATTTAAAGTCTTTCTTAAAAAGATATATTTTTTTTCTTCAGTGAAATTTGTCTAAATGATTAAGAGTCTGTGCTTGGCATTAGATATTTACATTTCTTTTCAGTTCTATAATCAGTGGCTTTGGTGAAAGCAGGTTGACAATCCCATTCAAAAGTCAAGACCACAGCTCTCACAAGCCTCAAGTCTACTAGGAGGTTTTAATTAAAGAGTAAAACCTCTATCAGATGAGTTAGTATTAGAAATGTTACTTTCTAGCAATATATCACTTGGAGGGGACTGATTGGGCATCATCTCAAGAACGTACCTATTGTTTAAATGTGAGCTATTCAGAGGACCTGAGAGCTGGAAATAACAAAAAATCAGGAAGCCTGAATTTGACTGGTGACAACACCTAAGGTCACAGTTGTACAAAGGTGGCAAGATGCTGTCAAAGCCCCAAAGTACAAGACTTAAGAGGGTTTGTGCAAACAACAAAGTACATAAGGACCTTCAGCTCCACACTTGATTGTGGGAACTAAACTGAGAATAATTCTGGAGTTTTATATCCTCCAGTCACGTCCAAGATTAAGGTATGTGAGATTCTCATTCCTTAGAGCCACCCATTGCTGTTCACTGCTCTACTTGACGTTCACAGCTCCATCCCTCCAGTATGGTCTTTAATATTTAGGGTTTTCAAAGTCCAAAAAGATCCAGGAGCTTTACATATCTCTGTTGTTCAGGTACTGAGCACATCCCCAATGGACTTAGGTGACACTGTCTCATTACTCCTCCTAGGGAGTATTATCTGGGGCAGGGGAGGGGGGATCTCAGGAGAGTGAGAGAAACTTCCCAGTCTCCAGATTATAAAGCTAAGGATGGCATCAGAGACTCCAAGGTGTACAAAGAAGGAAAGCTATAAAAGTAAAAACATCGTTGGTAAACAGTGCGTACATGTTTAGTACAGACCCAGCAACAGCTTAAAGCCATAGAGGAAAGAGCTGAAGTTTGAAATTTTAACTGATCCTATTCTGTCCTTTATGCATATAATTAATATTGTCCAACTTTTAAAGACCCAGAAAGAAGACATTTGCACTTCTATTTCTTCTACCTACCACTCTTCAGCCATATTATTACTTAATCATACATTTTAAAATATGTTTTAAATTGTAATTCTTGTTCAGACATTTATACAATTTATTTTGATCATATTTATCCCCTAGCACAGTTCTTCCCAAGAAACCCACCCCTTCCTCCCTACCCACTACATGTTCTTCTTTCTTCACTCTCTCTCAACAGGTACTCTGGTCCCTTGCTTCTTATAATCTGCCTGCCCCTTCTTCCATAATGTTCCCTAAGCCTTACATGTAGGGATTGTGTAATAAATTCATCAGATGGACATGGGCTCCCACAGTCCATTTTCCCTTATATTGTGTTCAGTTGTAGCTTTCTGGAGTGGTCTCTGTCTGCTGCAAAAAGAAGCTTCTTTGATGAGAAAGTTATTTGTACAATTAGGTTTTAGAAGATCTCATGAGTTTGCCCATCTTTGTGGTTCATAGGTACTAGAGCTACGTAGAACTGATGACTGTTGTTCTTCCTTGGAAGCTTACATAGCTCCTTCCTATACTGTGACAGGAAGAGTTTTCCAGGTCAGAACATTTCTTCAAGTCCTGGGTGCAAAGTGAGAGTGAGGTGCCTTCACCAATCAGATCTTACTTCCCCCTTTTGTGAGGTATGAAGGGCAACAGGAATAGCCTCCACTGTGTTTGAAGTCTCTTGAACTTCCTGACCAATAATTCTAAAGGAAGTTTTCTCATACGTGGGGTTTCTGCCAGATAGTCTATGGCCTTTGGCTGGATCTTTATTTTCCTATGTGGCAGAATTTGACTGAAATGTATATATATATATATATATATATATATATATATATATATATATATATACATGTATAGTATATAATATGTAATTTTGAGTAAACATAAAATAATATGAACCAAAATGGATTTTTGAATCTCCTTTAGTTTTATTTATACTTTTGCCTTCCATGACCTTTGACTTCCTATCTCTTTCTTCCATTAAAACCACCACCATGTTTTTGCTATTTCTCCTTTTATGTCACTTATTCCTCTATTTGAACACTCCTAGCCTCTCCTGCATATCACCCATAACTTGCCTGGTTTCTGAATATACTCCAGGATATATACTCTCTTCTGAATATTAGAAAGCTAGAGAAAGAATGTGTGACTTTTAGATTAAATCTCTCTCTCTCTCTCTCTCTCTCTCTCTCTCTCTCTCTCTCTGTCTCTGTCTCTCTCTCTCTCTGTGTGTGTGTGTGTGTGTGTATGTAGATGTAGGGGGACATGGGAGTGTTCACATGCACATGTGCACACTCCTGCATGTAGGAAGGTATGTGAAGTGAGAATTTACTTAGAAGTCAACAAATCACATTATTGTGGCATCATCTTCTTACAAACGTTAAATTTGTGCATATCGTTTCTTGAAATCCTTTGTTATAGAAATATTTAATATTTCCTTGGCTTACCTATAGAACATTTTCTACAAACTTTTGTTTTGTGAGTGAAAATTATATTAATTCATTCATTAATTTGACTGTTGAGTGCCAACTTTTTCTTGACATTTGGTAAAGAGACAATGAAACATTTTTTTAAAAAACCCAAGTCAAAACAGCAAAGCCACATATTTACTCTCCCATTCTAATGGCTATGATCATAATACTAAATCTTGTAAAAGGTTAAATTTCATAGAATAGAAAAATTGTAATTTCCAAAGAATATTGAGCATCAAGAGGGAATTTGAAAGTGCTGTTATTTTAAGTAGGATATCTAACATAGATAACATTAAATGTGTTAAGCTTGAGTTCATACATACTGGATAGAAGTAACAAAATTAGTACTCTTTCCTTTGGGAGAGGAGTATGGTAGGCAGAAGTGAAGTTAGCCTCAAAGGAGGACAGTTAGGTGTGTTCCAGGGACAGTAAGGTACCCAGAGGTAAAGCCTAATGAGCAAAGGGAAAAGGATTTGGTAGGGAGGTCTGAGTGACCATGTCCTGTGAGGCCTCATGAGGTATAAAAGCTTGGCTTTTACTGTGATTGAACTGGAGAATTATTGCAGGACTTTGAGGAAAGAAAAGCAGAATCTTACTTATAATGTAAAGCATTGCTTTTGTTGTGCAGTGCTGTGTGAATAATATAAGGGAAAAAAAAAGGCAAACAGCCCAGAAAGAGGCAAATGTAGTTAATTGAGCTGCAAGGAAACATTCTGTCCCTGTTGGCTTTCCATGGAAAAGCTCTGATTGCTTCCAACAGAATCTATCTTAACTAGCAGATGATTGTTGTTTATTGATTGTATCATCATGGAATTGAATAATTCTAGTTGATTAGTGCTTGAGGTCAGTGAGGGCACCAATCTCAAGGGAAAGAATAAGCAAGCATGGTAGTGATTCCGTTTGCAGCTTTCTACTGTCCTGTGGTCTGTTAACATTCTCCTGTAAAAGGTGCCAGGTAGTTTTTAAGAAAAACAACACAACAGTTCCTGAGACTCAAACTGAGCTAATTAAGTCAGAGTTCTGTGGTTGAGGCTTTGTCAAATTTTAGTAGCTCTCTAAATAAAAAAACTTAAGTCTGAAATAGATGAGGAGCGAAACACTTGGGTTGTGGAAGGTTTTCTTTCTTCATTCTCTCTATATCAAAGTAACCTTTGGAGGGACCCTAGTTACCTATGATTTAAAAAAAAAAAAACAAGTCAATAGATATTACCTCTATGGCTCAATTATTGTCCTGTGAAAGTGATAATCTTGGGTTATTAAATAAATAATCTTGTTATTTGCCACTCTTCTCTACCAGAGAACCATTGTTATCTTCCATTATTCTACTCTCTCTCTCTCTCTCTCTCTCTCTCTCTCTCTCTCTCTCTCTCTCTCTCTCTCACACACACACACACACACACACACACACACACACACGCTATAGAAACCATTAACATTCAACAGTTTCTCAGAAATGGATGTGTCCTCTTGGGCACTTTGTCTATTTACCCTGGGAAGTAGAAGTACCAAATCTTGTGCAGGTACCTATTGCTTCTCTGTGTTCATAATTTCTACATGGCAGCATTTCTTGGGTGAGTTGTTGATATAATATCCTGTTTAGGTCAGAACACTCATCAGTCATAGGTTCTCAGCATTTTAACCAGATATGAGTCTTTGTAAGAGCATTCTGTTCAAAATGTGCTTCTCTGTCTCGGAATGAGTACGGCAGCAATCTATGCTATAAATATAAATACTGAGAAAGAAGTTTTACAACATATTCATTTCAAGAGACAATGATAGGTAGTATGTACTCCCATGGGTCCATGACCTCTCACCACAGGCTTTTGACCAGATTCATAGTTCAACATACATATTCTATTGCATAGACTTCATTTCCAATCCAATCACAACATAATTGTTTATCCTCAATATAGACATGCCACTATTACACCAGTGGGCATATCTTGTGTAGCAATTGTTCTTGTAGCTGCATGAGATAATGTGTTTTTCCTCCCTAACAGCTTGCATAATATCTAGTGGCCCTATGAACTCTCGTGTGCAGGAAATAAGTTTTAAATTCTGATCTAACTGCAGTTCTCTGTGTCCCATAGTTAAAATCTGTGGTGTCAGCAAAATGACTTCTTACCATGTAGCTCTGGTGGGCATCCATGTTGGATGGAGCCAGCCTGTATTCTTTTGGGAGATCTTTGGCAGCTCTCTAATCAATAAGTTATAAGAAATTATCCCGCTGGCATTGGTGTTCTTACCTAAAAGTCTATTTCTCTTGGCAGCAACAGTAGCCACACATTAATGGTTACTACATTTCAAGCTATTAATTCTTATGGTTGTTGTTATTATATTTTACAATTATAATTTGTAGTTTATAAATTAGTAGGTTCATATGTGCATTTTTGTGTACCCCCTCACATTTCCCCAGCCTTTCAATCTATCACAAGTTATCATGTCCACTTGCTACTTTTCTATAGGCAATATTTTAGTATACCTCCTCACTGTCCCCTGACCCACCCATGATTCCTTACTGATTTCCTAGTCTCTATAGACACTCCTATTGAACATAGATATCTATAAATGTGAAGCAAGTGTCCACATATGACTAGAGGGAGAACACATATGGTTTGTTTTTCTGAGTATAGGTTACTTCACTCAGTACATACTTCTACTTTCTTCTGCTTTCCTGCAAATTTCACTTTTATGGTTGGATAAAATGTAATTGTGTATATGTGTCAGATTTTACATAATCCATTCATCAATTGATGAGTATATTTGAGTTATTTGGAGAAACAGAACTTATATAATGAATCTCGCTATCATCTATATTTATATTCTCTCTCTCTCTCTCTCTCTCTCTCTCTCTGTGTGTGTGTGTGTGTGTGTGTGTGTGTGTGTGTGTGTGTGTGTGTACAGATGGGATTTATTAGAATGGCTTACACTCTGTGGTTCAACTATCCCAACAATGGCTGTGTCTGGCAATGAAAGGTCTGAGAATCCAGTATTTGTTCAGTCCATGATAGCTGTGTCAGCTGTTTTTCAGTATATGCTAGAATCTTGAAGAAGTAGGTTCTGATGTCAGTGAAGGGATTGACTTGCCGGAGAGAGAAAGAGAAAGCAAGCAAAAAGAGCAAGGCAGGAATGGCCAGGAATTTATATCTTCATCTGCAAGTAGGGAACAGACAATGCTGATTCAAATAGTGTGAGTCTTGAAATTTTAAAGTCTGCCCCACCCCCTTGTGACATACCACCTTCAACAAGTCCACACATTCTAAACCCTCCCAAACAGTTCCAAATGGAGGCCAAGCTCTCAGATACATAAGACTATCAGGTGCATTCTTATACAAAACATCAAAGCTAAAGATCACTTATTCAAGTTTGTAATAGCCATTTACATCTGTTTTCTTCAATGCTCTGTTAAGTTGCACAGTTCCTTTTGACAGCATCATTTGTTTCCTTGATGTTAAAATTTTTAGCTATTTTCATAGATTAAATATTAATTCTCTGACATATTATGACTGGAAAAAATTTTCTCATTCTGCACACTGCCTCCTCACTTGATTTAGTTTCCTTGACTGCTCAGAAACCCTTTAGTTTTGTGCCCATCTTTTGACTGTTGGTTTTAGTTCCTAAATTGCTTGAGTTTTATTTGAAAAATCTTTACCAGTCTTTACTTATTCTGTATTATATGATGTATTCTCTAGCTTTTTCACTCTCAGGTTCAGAGTTTAAGGTTTTATGTTGAGATTCTTGATCCATTTGGAATTGATCTTTGTTCAGGGTGAGAGTGAAAACTACTTAGTTTCATTCTTCTACATGTGAATATCAGGGCTTTCTTTCAGTGTTAGTTGAAGATGATGTCTCTCTTCCTCAGTATATTTAATTTCTTGCCTTCCTTATTTTAAAACAAATCAGGTACAGAGCTGGGCATGGTAGTGCATGCATTCAATGCAGCACTTGGGAAACAGATACAAGTGGGTCTCTGTGAGTTCAAGAACAGCCTGATCTACATAGTGAATTCCAGGCCAGTCACTGTTATGTGGTGAGTTTTTTTTATCCCTCACTGTATCTACAGGGGCTTGTATATGGGTTCTCTGTTCTATTTCTCTGATGTCTATGTCTGGTTTTGTGCCAGTCTGTTTTCTTTCTTGGTGTTTGTTGCTATTTTTAACTATGGCTCTGTAGTATAGCTTAAAGTCGGACATAACAATACCTGTAGCAGTATTTCTTTTGTTCAGGATTACATGGCTCACCATGTAATTATATGTATGAAGAATGTCATATTAGTTTTAATTAAAATTGAAGTGAATATATATATATATTGCTTTTGGTAAGATGGCTACTTTGAGAATAGTAATTATTATGACTCAAGACCACTGTAGGTTGGTGTTTCTATACTTGACTGTCTTTTATAATATCTTTCTTCAGTGTTTTAAATTTTTCAATTGTTATTATGCTATTGTCTCAATTATTATGCTATTGTTAAAATACCATAATAAGGTATTTTGATTTCTCCCTTATATTTCTATATCTTATTGTTCTAGTTAAGACTTTAAGTACTATATTGCAGAAAAAAAAGCAGATGCCCTTAACTTGTCCATGACTTTGACAAAATGCTTTGAGTTTTTCTGCACAAGCTCAAGACAAAGAAGATCTCAGCATAGAGGAGGGGAAGTGGGCACAGAACCACACCTCAAGTAGCTATCCACTACATATAGATATTGGAAGAAGAAAATCAGTGTTGTATGGAGCAACACTGCATATTGGGTACATCTACCATACTACAGGGAAGGTGTCATGATTAGGAGTAGTTAGTCACCATAAACTAGACTCCATGTTTTGTTTATTTAACCAAGAAAGAATATGAAGTTGGGTAATTAGGAAGGGTATAAAGGAGAGTTTAAGAGATGCTGGGAATGGAAAAATATGATCAAAATGTATTGTGTGAACAGTTCTCAAAGAACAAATAAAAACACAGTTTTAAAAATTCTCAGTATTCTTTATGAACAGCATATCACATAGCAGGAACACCTGAGAACTATTTCCCCCCATGAGTAATCAGGTTATCTACCTTGGGTTATGTCAGCAAATGTTTTTTTCCATTTATTCAGAACTCTTTAAATTGACTTCTCTTGTCTTCAGATGGGTGAGAAATTGGCTTGATTAGAGCTAAATGGGTATAATTTTCCTAATGTAGCTGTTATAACATCTGCTGTCATTTATTTTTTGAATAAATTGTAACTGGTGAGCCAGACTGGAAACTTAATGATAGCATTACTGCAAAAAGCCAGTTCAATTTCCCATCTAAATGCCAAACTAACTACATAGGAGTAGAAAGGCTAGGTTAAACTTCAAGATCCCCAACTGGCAAAATGGTGGTCTATGACACTGATTTTTTTTCAAGTAATTGTAAATCAGAACTGTGGTGTTTTAGGTATTTTCCATATTTCAATTTATAAAATTCTATGGAAGCTATTATATTCTTAAGTGGATTAAGAGCATATTAAAAGGGAAAAGTAAGTGATAATGGGAAAGAGGATTTTTACTCATCTATTTTTTTTTCTCGGTGATAAACCATTAATATGTTTCAAGAAGAAAATGGGATTTGGAGAGATCCCTAAGCTGTCTTAATGCTCTGGCAGGGACACAGATTCAAGTTTCAAAATACACATGGCAGCTTACTACCCTCTATACCTCCAGATCCAGGAGATCTGAGCCCTCTTCTAAATTCTCAGGGCTACTGCACACATGCCGTGCACATGCATACACTTAGAGACACACATATACCCATAGTATAAAATAAATGATATTTATAAAAAGAAAGTGTTAAGAAATAAAAGACTATCTTAAAGAAACTAAGGCCACTGTAGTGCTATAGAAACAAGAAGAGTATTCTGATAATTCAGATTTTTGTTTTTTGTTTTGTTTTCAGATTTTTGTTTTAAAAGTTTTGTTTAACTTTAAAACAATATATTTGATCATATTTTCCCTCCCCAAATACCTCTTAGCTCCCAGATTCTCCCTGTACCACCCCAAAACAATTTGAGATAATAACAAAATCTTTGCCATTTTTATTAAGGAAATGTAGCAGGGTGCTAGTGATCATCTAAGAGATCTCTGAGTTTGTTTTGTGTGAAAAAAGTTAGCATCAGGGAAAGATGTAAGACCCATCCACAGAGAAGGTAAAGCTGACAGCTTCACTGGATGCAGTTCTTTTTGAGACAGGATGGGTCCCAGAGCTCAGAATGTATTAGGCTGGTTCTAGACTGTGTTTTATAGAAGCCCTGGGTCCTCTATTCCCCTACTGGCCTTGTTTAGATGCCAGTCTCCCTAGCTCCCTAAGGGTGTCTTGCCATAGTTTCTTCTTACTGTGTTCTGTGGAAACAAGAAGTGACCATCTCCAGGGCCCACTGTCATCTATTCTGTCTACTAATGTTCCTCTTTCTTATTAGCATGTATATTTTTTAAAGGGAAAACAAATAATTCTGTTACTATAGCAGAAAAAAATATTTGGCATATATCTTCATGTCTTCTTGAAAGAGAAAAAGAAGTCACAATTCACTCACAGACCAGCCAGATAATTTTGCTATCTATAATTTTAAAAATATGTCTTGTAATCTCATTTCAACAAATGATCTTTTAAAAAAATTTTGGAGGTGATGTTTCTTAAAAGATTGGAGAGGCGAAGCCAAGGTGCTAAATGACTCATTTAAGCCTTTAAGGTTTCAGGTCAAGGGCCCCATCACCCTGCATCTTATGGAGACCCAAACCAGAGCAGAAGGTATTTGACTCAGCATGTTAGAAATATTTTATTTTTAAAATATAGTCAAACATTACATAAAGAGCCAATATTCTATATTGAAGTTTTAATCTCATTTTGGAGATCAGGTACTTTACAACAAGAAATAAAACATATTAAACTCAAATGTATTTGGGAAGTGTGGGTCCTATCCATTGGTAGAGGTTTAGTAACTACTGGATGTCCTTGCTAATTCTTGTCTAAATACATGTTGTGTTAACATGAAACTATAGTATTTGGTCCAGATGTAATAAATACACTATCATTAAACATTGAAAATATTGAGATTAGTGGTTTGTAAACTTTTAAATTTGCATACCATTTACTCTATGAATATTTAAATATGTGACCCCCCCAGCATATAAAAGTAACCAAAACACAGTTTGTATTTAGCATCTCTTCTCTGTATAAGTCATAAGCAAAACTAAAAATGAAGAATGGCTTATTTTATTTATGTTTGTACCTCAACTATTGACTTGTTCAGATGATGAACTACATGGACTCTGTTATGTAGATTTAAAGATGGTCATGTTTTTACTAGTTATGGTGACATGAGTCAGTGTGCCTACATACTCAGCTGGCTTGAGGAAATAAAAACACATGAGTCCTGAAATTTGAGGACAGTTTGAGTATCTCTGCAAAACCTCATCTCAAATGCAAAGATTATACTATTCGTGATGGTAAGGTCATCTGAACAAAGATTCCATAGCTAGAGTGAAAAGGGAGCAGTTCTGTATCTTTAGAGAAAACTAAACACAATAACGAAGAATGTTAGTAGCATGGCTCAACACAAATGCAGATGTCAACAGCTGTCTAGTTATTAGCATTTCATCAGTCTCAGAAACAGTCAATCCTTTCTTCCATTCCATCAGAACAATAATCTGGTTATACAAGTTTTTGTATGTATTCATAATTATAGAATGGGGAGACAGATACAGTGACAAAGTTTTAAAGGCCATCAAATGTGGACATTTAGATTACAAAATGAGGTCACATTCTTATAGAAAAGAGTAATCTTTCCCCAAAAATTACAGCAAGAAAGTACTGTAAATTGTATCAGCTGCATTTAGTCTGTTATCCAGTTTTAGTTCATGATATATCATAACACTAACTCAAACACAGCCTCAAATGAGAATTTATCTATTTATTTTTCAAAAGTAATTACGTAAGAACATTTTAGAGACATTGTAAATCATGTGGTTCTATACTGAAACACTTTACCTAAATTTGAAAGCATACTCACTTTTCAATTATCAATTTAAATATACTTTATTTAAATGTTTTCCAAATTAGTACTAAAATTATTTTTAGCATTGGACACTAGATACACACATGCATAAGTCAGTTCAAGGATGGTATTAGAATTGACTATAACTCAATTGTAGTCATTATAAAAGGAGTTTTTAATAAATAGTTCTCATAAATGTCTCAGGCTTTTGAAATCTACATTTTCAATATTGTGTCAATGCAACCTTCTATACACATGTTGGAGAGGTGAGGTTAGTAGTTTTCAAGATAATTGAAATTGCCTTTACCTTTCAAAGATCAAAAAGTGGATTCCACCACACTTAAAAATAGCCAAAACCTATTTAGAAATAGAGGCTCCCCAAACAAATATTAGTGACTCTTTAAATTATATTCAGGAGTATTCTGTAATTATTCCTCTTAAGAAGAGACTTCTGAAACAGGTCAGTCCCCAGCAGGCACCTTGAAATAATGGGGTACCAGAGTGTTTTGCTCCATCCCTGAAAAATATATTCGCCGGGACACATGGACACACCAGGGGAGAAGAGGTTTTAATGTGACTTTAAAATTTTCCCTTCTTAAGCTTCCTGATCCTCCTATATCATCATCCCAATGACATGAACAGTTTACTTTCTGTCTATGTAACCTCATGCACAGCTAGGAAATAATGATTTAGGACTTGAAATTTAAAACATAATAGTGTTTTTTCCTCTCTTTCCTCATTTTACTCAACACCCCTGCAGAGTTGATGCAAGTACTGACTTCCTTTGAAGTCAGCTGGCTTCATCTTTGATGGAGTATAAAGCAATAGGAGATACTGACTGCAGTTTTGAGCATCTCAATTCTCCTCTCAAATGATTCCTATGTATTTGTCATTAAATACATGGTGTGAGTAAATCCTTAGAACTGCCAAGCAGTTAAAATGGGCAGCCATCACCCATGTACATGTGCTATACAAGAATAGGAAAAGAAAAATGTTAACCCGTTTTTAAAGCAATTAATCTCATATTCTGCTTCAGCTATTCTCATTTGTAAGAGATTCAGAGGCAAATTTGTGTGACTTGGTTCAAAAAAATTATGTTCAAGACATACTAGGCACTACATAATTTTAAGACCATGAAAAATGGTGTTCTTCTTTGTTCATGTCAGAGGACAAATCCGTAACTGTGGCTGAACATTGTTAGTGTTGAATTTTCAGTATGCTTTGTTCTTGTTGATAGTTTCATTCTGCCTAGTAAAAATCAGAGTAAGTTACAGATAAAGGGAGAAGAGTAAAGAATCTAGCTGTGGGAATTCTATCCACATTTGTGGCACTTCTACTAAGCGTGAAACTTTTAGACATCACATTCTGTGAAGCTCATGGAAAAGTTATACTTCTCTGCCCCCTCTTTTAACCATGTGAAATATTTGTTGTGTGTTTGTGCATATGTGTGGGTGTGCATGTCTGCTCATGGTGGAGACTAGAGACTGAAACTGAATATCTTTCTCTGTTTCTCTACACCATGTCTTGAGGTAAGGTCTCTTAATGACTCTGGAGCTCACTTATTTGGCAAAAAAAGCTATCTGGCAAGCCCTGACAATCCTCCTGTTCCTCTCACCTCAAGCTTATTTAAAGTTCACTTTGCCATGCCTACATTTTTAACATGGGTGCTAAGAATCCAAACTCGGGACTTTATGTTGACTCAACAAGCACCTTACCAACTAACCCATCATCCCAGACCCCATGGTGTGTTTAGGCCAATGCTATTTTGAGCAGAGGAACTGTATAGTCTTTCATTATTTGGACTTTTTTTTTTTTCTGCTCTTCTTTGGAAGCAATCATGGAAGCATATGCTCTGTATAGAAAGCAAGTTGGAATGCAGAATGAACATGTGGCATGCAGCTGCTGCTAAAAGAGCCCAAGGATGTTGCAGAGGCTTTGTCTGTTCAAAAATTTAACTTTTGAGTAGTAAGATGGCAGAGTGTGGATAGAAAACACTTTTCACCCATCACCATAAAACTGAAAGAAATCTTTAATCTATGACTTCAAAATAAGCTGGTAGCATGACAATACAAAGGAAGGTCAAAGCAAATGACAAATTCTGAAACACTGGATAAAATACAAAAAAAAATGGACATTCTATTTAGAAAAGAAAAAGAAACTCTGAGGTAGAGCTAAATAAATGAATCATTAGAGAATAGGGGGACATCCCCCGATTGCTGGATCCAAAAAATGATTAGTAAAGGAAAATTGTAAAACAAGAAACAAAAAGTAATTATGCACAGTGACGTGACAAACTCTGTGACACAGAGGCTGGAAAACTTGCAGGCAGCATCAGTAGGTAGTGCGCTTGGGCAAGAAAGAAGCAGAACCTCAAAGAGACCACCTTGCTGGGAAGGGTGGAAAACTCATGCAATGGTGTCTTTAAACTCCAAATCACTTGCCCTCCTACATCCACTGAGAAAAGCTATAGACCCAGAGAGCCACAGAACCATGTAACACCCTACCAGAGTTGACTGTACTGAACCTTAATGATACAAATATACTCAAACTAAACTCACGGATGCTGATAAAAAAAAATAAAAAGGGTTCGATGGGTTTAAGCCCTAGTAGGATGGAAGTAGTCAATGGCAAAGGTAAAGATAAACTAGTGTAGGACCACATCAACAATCTGGACATTGAAACCTACCCATTATAACCTGAAACATACACAGAAGACAGTAATAGGCCATGTGCAAAAGGTGCTGAGATAGCAAACCATGGTGGGGGCTGAGAAAGTCTTATGGGAGGCTGACACCCACTGACCCCTGAGTAGAAATTCCACAGATAACCATGATAATTCATACAGGTTTGAACTTATCGCACAAGCAGTAGCAGCCCACTAAGCCTTAAAGCCACTCAAGGAGAAGGGAAGTAAGGTTCACTGGGAAGAGGAAGAGAAATTGATTGAAGTTTTATTCTTTTTGTTTTTTTTTTATTGTACTTTGCCTTTTGGTTTTGTTTTTTTAACTTTGGTCTTGTGAAGTTCAATTTTTGTTTTATTTATTATAATTTGTACTGTATTCTTGCTTGCCACATTGCTATTTCTGTTTCTTCACCAATTCTGTTGAGTTCCCTCTATTATTACACTTACATACAAACAAGATACATTTATTTTCCTATTTTCTTCTCTTTTTATGTCTTAACAATATTTCTGTACTTTTTTTTAAGAATCTGCAAACTCCACTTACCCTAACATTATCCCTTTCTCCATCTACAAATATTTCCAATATTTCTTTTTCTCTGTTGCTTTAATCCAAACCACAATCTTATTTAGTTTATTTTCTTACCATTCTTACTTTTAATAACTAATATTTTTGAAAACACTGGATGACATTTGTTTCTTCCACCACTCCAAATTCACTTGAGTATAAACAGAAGTTATTTTAATGACCAGTAGTGTATTTCATGATGGGTCCATCAAATGTATCACTGCGGTTGCTTCTGCAGTTAACATTGTCCTTTTAACATGCTAATAGAGAGCCTGCCTGTTGCCCTGAGGATTTACTACTGGGCTATGTTCACAGCCAAAGGGAGAAAATGATGACCACTGCAAACACTTCGACTGAAAGAAGATGGGTGATTAACCACAACAAACAGACAATTCCTCCCAACTCCAACCTATAATTTAACTCCAAATGGGTAATTCCCAATGTAGAAATATAAGAAACATGAAAAATCAAGGCAACACGACTCATCAAAATAAAACAAAATAAAACAAAACAAACCTACCAACTCTACACTAACAGTTTCCACTGAGAATCAAGGGGATACAATTACAAATAATTAAGGTGAATAACAATGAAAATTTTCAACAAAATCAAAGTGTATATGAATTCCTGAATGAAGTAAAAAAGGATACAAAGGGAAAAAAAACAATTTAATTGAATAAGGAAGTCAATATAAGATATGAAAGAGGAATTCAATAAGAGAAAAATACTGAAAAAAATTCAAAATTTGGAAATAAAAAGATCACTAATTTTAAACAAACAAACAAACAAAATTAATGGCTGATGCTCTTTCTCTGTGCCCAGCATTGGCCTCGCATACGGGATGTTATAAAGTCTCGTGTTTAGAATGAATCAATTGCAAATAGAGTATCAGTACTGAAGACACTGTAGAAAATGACGTTTTAGACAACAAGGATAATAAAATAATAAAGTGTGTCCGGAGCATAATTTCATATGCATAACAAATAAGAACTGATATATAAGATCTACAGGACATCATTAAAAAATCAGATTTATAAATCACTGGCAGGAGAAGGAAAAGTTCAAGCTAAGGGTTGGAAAACATGATAAATTGTAGCAGAAAGGTTTTTAAATCTGTGGAAAGATATGGTCTTGCAGAGACAGGAGGAATCTAGACTTTCAAACAGTGAAGGCCAGAAAGGATTCTCCACATATCATGTTATAATTCAAACTTCAAAATACAAAGCATGACCTACACTGCCTGAATGACCAGGAACTAGAGACTGAATATCCTCAACCCCCTCACACACATGACATGATTCCTAATGATATTCTGCCATACTCATACACTGGTGCCTTGTCCAGTGGTCATTACACAGGCTTCCTCCAGCAGCAGATGTGAGCAGGTGCAAAGAATCATAGCCAGACATTTATGCAGAAATATAGTCTATATTGGAGGTCTCCATTGGCTCCCTCCCTTAAGAGGTCCCTCTTCCCAGTGGAAACCAGCAGAAGAGGAGTAAAGATTGTAGGAGTCAGAGGGGATGGAAAACCCCAGGAAAGCATAGCCCACTGAATAAAGGTTCATATGGGGTCACAGAAGTGACAAACACTGGGCCTGCATGGATATGCACCATGTCCTCTTGAGTATACATTATGAAAGTTAGCTTGATGTTTGAGTGGGACTTCTAATGATGGAAGAAGGTGTATCTCTGACTCTTTTACCTGCTCCTGGGACTCTTTTCCTCAAATTGCATTGCCCTGTCCAGCTTCAATATGAGGGCTTTTGCCTTGTCTTATTGTATCTTGTTTTGTCCTGTTTGGTTGTCCTCTCTTGGCTACCTGCTCTCTTCTGAATATATTTTTAGTTTAAAAAATTTAAAAACCTAAGAATTTCTCAAATTCATTATTTTTAATAGCTGAGTAATACTCCATTGTGTAAATATACCACAGTTTTTGTATCCATTCCTCTGTTGAAGGACACTTGGCTTCTTTCCAGCTTCTGGCTATTATAAATAAGGCTGCTATGAACATAGTGGAGCATATGTCCTCGTTATGTGTTGGAGCATCTTCTGGGTATATGCCCAGAAGTGGTATAGCTGGATCCTCAGGTAGTGCTATGTCCAATTTTCTGAGGAACTGCCAGACTGATTTCCAGAGTGGTTGTACCAGCTTGCAATTCCACCAAAATTGGAGGAGTGTTCTTCTTTCTCCACATCCTCACCAGCATCTACTATCACCTGAGTTTTTGATCTTAGACATTCAGACTGATGTGAGGTGGTATTTCAGGGTTGTTTGGATTTGCATTTCCATGATGACTAAGGGATGTTGAGCATTTCATCGGTTGAGAATTCTTTGTTTAGCTCTGTATCCCATTTTTAATAGGGTTATTTGGTTGTCTGGAGTCTAATTTCTTGAGTTCTTTGTATATATCAGATATTAGCCCTACATCAGATGTAGGATCGGTAATGATCTTTTCCCAATCTGTTGGTTGCCGTTTTGTCTTATTGACAATGTCCTTTGCCTTACAGAAGCTTTGCCACTTTATGAGGTCTTAGAGCATAAGCCATTGGTGTTCTGTTTAGAAACTTTTCCCCTGTGCCTAGGTATTCGAGGGTCTTCCCCACCTTCGCTTCTATTAGTTTCAGTGTATCTGGTTTTATGAGAAGGTCCTTTATCAACTTGGACTTGAGCTTTGTACAAGAGTAAATAGATGGAACTAGAAAATATCATCCTGAGTGAGTTAAGCCAATCACAAAAGAACACACATGGTACTTACTCACTGATAAGAGGATATTAGCCCAAAAGCTTGAAATAGCCAAGATTGAACTCACAGACCACATGACGCTCATGAAGAAGGAAGACCAAGTGTGGATTCCTCTGTCCTACTTAGAAGGAGTAACAAAAATACTCAAGAGAGCAAATATGGAGACAAAGTGTGGGACAGAAACTGAAGGAGGGGCCGTCTGGAGACCATTCCACCTGGGTATCCATCCCATGTGCAGTCACCAAAGGTAGACCCTGATGTGGATGTCAGGAAGTGCATGCTGACAAGAGCCTGAGATAGCTGTCTCCTTAGAGGTCTGCAAGAGTCTAACAAATTCAAAGGCAGATGCTCACAGCTAACCATTGTTCTGATCAAGGGTTTCCCGATGGAGAAGTTAGAGAGAAGACCAAAGAAGCTAAAAGTGTTTGTGGCCCCATGAGGAGAGCAACAATACCAAACAACCAGAGCTCCCCAGGGTCTAAACCACCAGCCTGGGAGCGCATAAGGAGAGACCCATGACTCCATCTGTACATGTAGGGGAGGATGGCCTTGTTGGGCATAGGTGGGAGAGGAGATTCTTGGTCCAATGAAGGCTGAACACCGAGTGGTGGGTAATTCCAGGGTGGGGAGGTGGAAGTGGGGGGATAGGTGGGAACACATCCCCATAGAAGTATGAGGAGAGGGAATGGGATAGGAGGTTCCTGGGTGGTGGTGGGAAAGGGTCAAGGGGATAAAATCTAAAATGTAAATATAATATCCAATAAAAAAAGAAAAAAATTAAAACCATATGAAACCATGGAAAAGATAAGGGAAAAGATACAATTAGGATTGCATGGACGAAGATAACTTCCTATTTGATGGGGTGTGAGAAAGGGATCTAGCTCAGGGGCCTGCTGAGAACAGTTCGTAGTGTTTTGGATGAGGAGATTAGACACTCCAGGGAGATCTTATTACATACTATTACATACTAGTGCATACTATTGCATACTATTACGGTATTTGAATTGTTTGGTGTGTCCAAAGGTGAGTGTGATATAGACTGGGAAGTTTGAGAATTTTTTGTTAAAAAAAAAATATGAACCAAAGAATATTGAAAGCTTCAAGAGAAAAGCAGTGATCCACATGTAAAGACAAATCCACAACCATCACCACATAGTTGTCAGCAGACCCTAAATGCCTATGTAAGACTTGGACGTATCTCTAACTCTGAAAGATGAGAGCTGCCAATCCATGTTTCTATAGCTGGCAAAGCCATGCATCCCACTTAAGTGAAGGAAAAAGAGAAGTGTTTCATGAGGAACATCAATGAAAGGAATTCTTAACTAAACCAGTGTTACAGATTCTGACACGGCCAAGTGAAAGATAAACACATCTATAAGGTGGTAAGAAAGGACAAACTTCTCTAAATCAGCAGTAAAGGAAAGAAATATTAAGAAAGAAATATTAAGAAAGAAATATCAAGAAAGCAGCAGACACTTCATAATACAATGAAAGGGTTTACACATATCTTCAGCAAATACTCTGACTATGAATCACATCAAAACACACAGATGATCCGAACACATACACACAGGCTGCATCTACTTGTTGCCTTGCAGACATGTACCTCCGGAGCAAAGACAAACATATTGAATCAAATTAAACCAAGGTAACCAAAACCAAACTTACAGGATCAAACTATATCACTTCCAGGTATATACACCCCACAGCCTCTAACTCAACATATCCTGCCAACTGTTGCACAAGTTTGTTGTAGTTCTGTTCACTTTTGTGTCATAGAACCAGCTTAGGTGTCCATCCACCGTGAGTAAATAAAAAATGTGAATTGCACTTGCAGTCGAGTTCAGTTCATCCATAAAGAAGAATGGAATGCTATTTGCAAGAGAGATGGATGCAACTGGTGACCATCCTGCTTGGTGACATAAGACAGATATAGAAACAGAAATATCACATTTGTTTTTAATTTTATTTCTTTATACTGAATCATTGTGTGATTTTAGAGTGATTGCCTTGATAGTACTTAATCTATCTTGACTAGTACATGTGTGAGGGGTGTGTGTGTGTGTGTGTGTGTGTGTGTGTGTGTGTGTGTGTGTGTGTAAGAGTGGAATGTTTCTGTGTGTATATGTTAAAACATAATTTTAAAAGCACATTTTTGAGAAAATATTGGATTAAAGTTTTACAAATAGTCCACAATAGTATTATGATTCTTGTAGGCCTCAGTGGAATTGTATTATAGCTGTATTTATTAATGTCTCTGAGCTTGTCTTATATTTTCTTATTTTTCTTTCATTAGGATTATCAAGTTAATTTTTATTGGCTTACACTCTTCTACAGTTAGAGTTTTTAAAAAATCATATCTTTGTAACTGTATGAATAAATTGTATTCTTTTAGGGTAAAAGAATGCCAAAGGAGAGAGAAGGGGTTACATCTTCCTAGGAGCTTTAGGGAGATTTTGTTTTATTTATTTTAAGTATGTCTAGTTGCTTAGGACCGTTGGTTCACAGTATAAAAAGTTTTGGAGTAAGGAAGAGAATTTGTGGCAGAAAATGTGTAGATAATTGCTTTCCCGCATTGCTTCACATCTATATATCATAACAAGAGATTACATTCCATTAAATCCTGTGTTACGATTAGAAATATAATCCGAATCCTAAGAGGAAAATCCTGGATACCAGAGTTATAAAACTCTGAGAGAACTGAGCAGATTCTATGCTAATTGCAGACAGACATCATAGTTTCCTTTCAGTGAGTGAATTTGCTCTTTCTCCTTATTTTTCCGTCTAATTTTCAGTTGTTCACTCTTAAGTCAAAATTTAATTTTATGTGGTCAAAGTAGAAAAGTCAAACTTAAATTACATCCTGGAAAGGGAGGAATTTTAACCTACTTTTAATAGCCCCTTTGAAAGATACTTTGAAGATATGACTTACTCTCATAGCATGTTGACTATCTGAAGAATGAATTATTATATCCTTGTCAAATTTTAAATATCATGCTGTTAAAAATATTAGTCACACAGGGGGCCGTTTGACAGTAGTGTCACAGAAAAACTCTGGTCTCTATGAATAAGCAGACTCTGTAACTTAATATCAGCGTTCCATGATGCTCTGCCTTCCCCTGACAGTCTCTGGCTCAGTGCCGGGGACCGCTTCAAGTTTCCTTGGAATGTTGGCAAGACTCTGCCAACCTCATTCTGCTTGCTGTTCTAGCCAGCTGAGGAGGACTTGCATCTTTCTCCATGTCATAATCTCTCAGTAAAGGTTTAGAAGAGAGTCTAAAAGAAATGGGAAAAAAAAGCTATCATTTCAAGCAAGGAAAGGTTTTGTATTTCTTTAATATATATATCCAAGAAATGAGAGTTGAGATCTAGACTGGAGGTCGAAAAAAAAAATAAAAGTGATCCGAAGAATTTCTTTTAGAAAGCGTTTGCTTAGAGAGGCTAGCTTAGATGAGCCCAACTGTGATTAAAAAATAAACCTTTTATAGTTGTCAAGATTTACCCCCCTTTTTTTGTTCTTTGACTTTTTCTGGCAGGGAAAGGGGCAATCTTTACCTAATCAGAGAGAGGTAAGACAGACTGACGCAGCTGAAGCTTCACGTGGGTGAAGGTCAGGCCAATTTTCCCCCAAGAAGCTCTGTTTCATCACGCCTCCGACAAAGATCGAGATCTTTCTTTTCTTGATCCTTTTGTGCTTTCGCCTATTACTTTTACAGAACTGGGGGGAAAAAAAAGAAAGAAAGAAAGAAAAAGAAAACCTGGAGATTTTTTTTTCATCCAAAAGTTCTATTTATTTTAAATCCTTCAAATTTCAAGTCTCAATGCTGTAGCAACTTAAGGAAAATTCAAAACCCCATAGGTTTCGGCTGGAAGGCAACGGTAACTAAAGACTAACACAGAACGCAGTGGAGGTTTGGTTTTTTTCTTTCTTTCTTTCTTTCTTTTAGCTTAGGACTGAGCTATTTATTTAGCCCTGTACTTTATGTCAGTTCTACTAATACAGCCACCTTTTAGTTCCAAGGTTTCTTGTCTTCTGTATCTAGAAAACTTGTCCCTTGTTGACAAAGTATTGGGTTACAAATTGGATGGTATTACATTTAGCCACTTGGAAAGAGGACCAGCTGAGAAGCCAAGAACATAAAAGAGATACTTACCCTAGTGATGAGTATCCAAATAAGTATATGAGTTTATTCTTTTATTCTTAAACACTAGGAATATATATATATATTTGACACTTTGACTCAGTATCCTGCTGTCTGAGTAACACTAAATTTTCCTTGTGTGCTTGCTCCTTTTTTCCTCTTCCCTGTGAGTCTTATTTTTCTCATGTCTTTACTTTCCAGTTCTCTCCTTTTTCTCTTGTTGCTCTTATATCTCACTGAAGCACAGGATGGAAGGTGGCAGCTCTCTGACTGTAGAAACCATCTAAACACTTTTCACCTTAAATAGACTTGATTCTTAGAGCTAAACATTCCATAGTTAAACACTGATGCTGTTAAGGCATTTGTAAGGATTTTCCTAAACACCAGAAACCCAAGCTGCTGAGTAATTATGAAGATATTAACATCTCACCTCAGCTGTTGCTGAAAATGTGCCCAGGTGATCTAGCTTCTTGCATACTCTAAGATTTATTATCATTGTTTTAATTACGTATTTGTGTATGGGTGTGTACATAGGAACATAGTGTCACTGGAGGCCAAAGGTGTCAAACCCTTCTGGAGCCATCTATTGTGGATGCTGGGAACTGATCCTGTGTCCTCTCCAAGAGCAACAAGTACTCTTAGGCACTGAGCCATTTCTCCTACCTCGATTGTGCTACGTTATCACAGAAAGGAAGACATAAAATAAATCAATGATTTTTTTTATTATCATTTGAACTAATGGTAAAAATATATAAAGTTGCCTCCCACCCACATTTGTTTTCTCATCCCTCATAATGGATACATTGTATTCTAACACCCAAGAAGAAGTTGTGAATGGAGTCAACCCTAAACAGGAGAAGGGTGAAGTTGCCTGTTCAGAGGAGCTTTGTGTACTCCACAAGCCAGTCCTTCCCTTACCCTGTCTGTCTCTCACTTCTTTTTCTGTACATCAGGTCAGCTAGCCTTCACTCACACAAGCTCAGGCCACTTGATGCTGTTGCCCACCGCAGTGTATTCGTTGACCTCGTTGCCTCGACACTTCCTCTACGCAATGTCTTTTGCCTCACCCAGAATAAAGCCACCACGATCACACTACAATTCATCTTTGGATACAGGAAAATCCAGCTCACTCATTGAAGACTCAAGACCTATCATAACCAGCAGTTTCTCTTACCCTCGGGTGAATAGACTGGTTTTCTTTCTTTTCTTCAGTACCCTTTGACACTGCGTATCTGTATCCTAGAAATGAAATAAAACCATCAAAATAAAAAGAAATTAACAGTATAGGTAGGTAGGAGGCCAGAAGAGGACAATCACAAGTAATCAGTAGAGAGGGCCGTATACTTCCAAGGTCATTACTCCTCCAGCTGGAATTCATGCCTGGCTATGAGTTCCAACCGTGGCCAACATTAATATTAAAGTATGTATATTTTGAACTCACTATAAAACTCCAGAATTATTTTTTGCCATTATACATGTGATCTAGTTCATATTTTCTTTTAAAGGAGAGTATTTAAAATACCAGTTTCTCCCTTTTGGGATTGGTTTTTTTTTTGAGAGTTCCATTTTTTTTTTATTAGATATTTTATTTACACTTCAGATGCCATCCCCTTTCCCCATTCCCCCCCTTAGAAAACCCCTATCCCATGCCCCCTTTTTCTTTTTGCACATATACATTTTTTTAAAAAAAATGTTAATCACAGGCTTTATAAGTTTGGTATTGCTCAATCAGAGGTGTAACCCACTATATCAACTATCTTTGACTGGTGGTGATACATGATACATGAACATCTGCCTCCCTGTCTCCCCCCTCTTTCTCTCTTTCATCACCTAGCTTCTCCTCTCCTTCTTCTCCTCCTCTTCTTACTCCTTCTCTTCCTCTTAGTACTTCTCCCATCTTAGCTCCTCCTACATATCACCCTTCCTGTTAAAATGAAACTTTTCTCTCAAAATACAATTAGAGCATAATTATGCCAATTTGTACCCATGAGGTACAAGATACCCAGTCCTCATTTTGTTTGTGAGGACCTCATACCCAGTCCAACATTTTGTTGACTAACCAGAACCTCTGTCGTCTCTCCTAACTAAAACACTTAGTTCTGAACCTGGCTTGAGATTGATTTTTTTTAACCCTCCCTTCCAATCAGTCAACACCTACTCTACATGCTTTTCACCCTCTACTTGCCCAGCTATTTTTAAGTGTAATAACTTCAAACCAGAATATTTTTTATGATTGTTATTTAAAAGTTTATCAGCTTCCAATTTTATCACAAATAAACTTGTGTTTAAAAAAAAAAAATTACAAAGTCAGCATTTTTGTCTGAGTCCTGGCACAGCTTTCAGAAAAAAACAGTGGCACACAATTTCACGTAACTTACATTGAGCAACTGTGTTCTTTAACACCCTTAGCTGGGGTTTGTATGCCTTACTCACCAGACCTTGTATTTTCTGTCTCTTTTAAAGATCGTGGAGAGTTAAAAGCAGCAAACCTGCTTATGACAGTGCTGTTGCAACTGTGGACATTTGCTGGGTTTGAATAGATGAGTTCACAATTACTTCAGGGCAGTCATATAGGCCATTTGACTTGGTCATTAATTAAGCAATAAGACATGACAGGCAATACATTTCTGGGCCATTTAACATATCTCTTGGGGGATTTTTAAAGCAGCAGGCTAAAGGTCAAGTGACTTTAACCACTTGAGAAGTTCTCTGCCAGGAATTTTTCTACTCTGCAAAAACTTGAATATAAATGATTGAAGGTAAAACAAATACAGGGTTTTTTTTTTCAGTGTATCACATCAAAAAATAGTCTATAAAATCAAAATAATTTTTAAATAAGTATGTAAAGTATTATACACTGGTCCTCTGTTTTGTTGTTAGGTCAAGTAATCCTCCTATTAATTTTTTGAAATGCTTATTATCACCATTATACAGTACAGACATGTGATGCTCAGGAAAGTTAAAAAAACTGCTATATTTTTATACTCTAATTGAGTATTGCAAGTTATTGACCTAAAGTACTGTATTTAACTGATTTCAATATTATTTTGATGGAGGGAAATATCAATTTAGAAAATATGATTGTCTCAGAAATCGCTCATTTCTCTTGATCTCCTGATTCCTTTGAGTGAATTCCATACAAGTTTAAAACATTGTTTATTAAGTCAATAGTTATGACATACATAAAATAATTATAATAGCTGAATGCTATAGTTTAATGACACCATGATTGCCCAGCATGCAGAATCCATAAATTCAATCTCTGGAACCTGCAAAATTATTTAAAATACATACATAAATAAGTAAGTAGTAGATAAACTTGACAGACTTCGGAAAGAACTCTTTGTACTTTGCTAGAAGATGCATAAGGTTCTTCTAGAATCTGAACCAACATGCTGAGTTTTTTTTTTTTTTTTGTCTCCTTTGACCCACATACCAGTTGACCATTTTGCCTCCTGAATTCCCTGCTTCTATTCACTCTTTCTCCCTTCTCTGCATTATTTTGTCATGAAAGGAATTCTTGAGCCAGTGAAATGGCTTAGTGGTTAAAGAATATCACCAAACATGACCTCTTTTGTCAACATGAAGGACCCACAAAGTGGAAGAGCACAACTAATTCTTTCAAGTTGTCATATGACTTCCAGTTCCTGCCATGCATGTATACTAAGTAAATAGATAATTAAAAAAAAAAGTTTATTTATTTTATATGTTAGTACACTGTCGCTGTCTTCAGACACACCAGAAGAGGGCATCAGATCCCATTACAGATGATTGAGAGCCACCATGTGTATGCTGGAAATTGAACTCAGGACCTCTAGAAGAGCAATCTTAACCACTTGGCCATCTCTCCAGCCTGTCAATAGACAATTTTTAATAAGAAAAGAAATAAACATTCTCAGTCTATTTTCCCCAAATTATTCTACTCTGGGTGCTTTCAGCTTGGTGTATAAATTTCAAAAATCTCAAATGATAAGTATTCTCTAATCTGTAATATATGACTAGTTATAATGATAGATAAATAAATTATATATACACATATATATATAATCTTATAAAATAATAGCTTTTTCAAACATTATTGGTATGTTATCCCTTTCCCACATCTCTCTTTTTCCTTACCCTCCCATCCATCTCCCGACTTAAGCATCCTTCCCATTATCCCTCCTTTCCCCTTCATGTCACCTGTGTGCTACTCTCACTTGTCCATTAGTAGTAAATAATGGTTCCCACTGATGGTCCTTTTATAGTTTTCTGGATTCTACAGTTCTCCAGAATTGAACACACAAAGACTGGTTCCTACTATTGAAACACATGTTCACCTTGTTTATATCTGCTTCATTCACAAATAGCTGGGACATGGAGAAAGGCTAGGTATCTCTCATCTGGAGAATAGATCGTGAAAATATAACACCTATTTACAGAGGAGTTTTATTCTACTGCAATGAAAAATAGAGTTATGAAATTTTCAGGTACATGGATGGAGTTGGGAAAACAAAAGTTTTGACTGTCATTACTCAGACACAGATCTGGGAAAACAAACATTACATGTTCTCACCTACTCAACTTTAATTGTAACATTTTGAACTTCGCCTCACTTTAAATGTATTATTTACTATATTTTATGATTTTGTTTGTTTACTGAAATAGTTTCTTCTGTTAGCTCATAGTATTTCCATTGTTTTTATTATGTCTGTTTACTTCATTTGTTAATTTATTTAATATTTACTGAAAACTGGTTATGAGTCTCCAATTTTTTTTTTTTTAATGTCAAGGTTGGGTGGAGTTTTGGCAAGCCAAATCAATTTTGACATAACACTCCTTATATTACTTCTCAGTGTTAGTCCCCCAAACTCTAAAGTTTTGCTTTGTGTATGTGAGTGTGTTTGTGGTGTGGATGTGTATACATGTTTGCATTTCTAAACGTGTTACAAGTGGGAATTTGTTAAAAAGTAGTAGTCATGCAGATGAAGCCATATTTTTTTTTAACAAAACTCTTAGGAAACCACCATGTATGATTTCTTGTCGAAAAATAAAATCTGTGGTTATTGCTTCACATCAGGAACCTGGCAATACACATTTTATCCTGTAAGTCTTTGTTGATTATATTGATACAATAAATCAGGAATCACTTGTATTTTTAAAACATTTTTATATAGGTTAATTTTATATTGGAGGGAGGTAAGCATTTGCACTTTCACTTGCACACATGTAGAGACCAAAATTAAAATTCTGGGAGTTGGTTCTTTCCTTCTACCATGTGGTTCCCAGGGACTAGACTAGCAGTTTCAGTCTTGTTGACAGGCACCTTTCTCCAGTGAGGAATTTTGCTGATCCTTCTCTTGAGTTTTTGAGAGAGTATTCTGATTTGAAATGCCGCGTAAGGAGCAGCCATTTCTCCAAGACATGCAAGGAGGAGGTACTCAACTGCTGAAACTACTGGTATAAATTCCCTGAGCTCAGTGGTGGCTTCCAAGGGAGCACAGCTTAAGAAGAGCCACAAGGCTGGGAGAAGAGACCACTTTCTCTATCATCACTATTTGGGATTTGAGATCCATTTTGATTCTCAAACAGATGTTACTATAATTCATTAACTAACGATGATTCTACATATAATTTTTCTTTAAATCAGCATGGCTTTATTATTTCATTGTTACCAATTGTAGCTAATATATTAGTGATAAGAAACCCACCAAAGCTTTGGGAATTGCCATACATCACAGGACTCAAATGGCTGTCTTAAAACCTGGTATACGAAAAGCTGACCCACTATGCAGGTTTATATTCTGATTGAAAAAAAATTAAAACTGGAAGCTCTTTATAGTCATTGGAATTTATTAGTCTCTGTCTGTATTTATAACCATTTAAAAGCCTTGATTGGGCCTAAAAATATATTGAAACTGGTAGATGAGAAGGCATTTTCAAAATATATTATTTTTATATTCTTGGCTAATTTTTCAATGAATGAAATATAAATTTACATAAATATGTTGATCCTAGATCAAGGACAGCTCTTTAAATACAAATTAATGGAGAAGTAGAGTTCTAGTAGTTTCCACAGAATCGTATTTTAAGATGCATTAGGCTGAATGTTAGCCCCTTTGACACTAAAGAAGACTTTCAGCTGTACAATTACAGTATCGTGTAAAAATTTATGTAATAAAATCTTCTTGTGAAAATCTCAGGAAAAATAGTGTCCTGGTGATGAACTGTTTGAATGGAGATTCATGATAACTATGCATTTTAAGGACCAATATTGAGACCAAACTTCAAGGGCCATTTTGTTAATACTTTTATGGGCATTTGAGGTCTGCAAAAATATTAAGCTTTTATCTTTAGAATGCTTTTTCAGACCATTGCCAAGAAGGTCTGATCTGCTGTATTACTGCAGATGGCTCTCTCTAATATACCAATAGTTATTAAAGGCTCAAATCATGGGTTCTTAGACTCTCCTACTCAGTTTTTCTTTTTTATTTATAAAAGGCTTCTATATAAATTACTGGACATGCACAAAAAGACCCCATTTAGAAAATAGTTTGTGAATCCCCATTCTGTACAGTAATGGTCCATGCAACTGTATTAAGTCAGTTCCTTTAATGGGGAGAGTGCCTTTTTAGTTGGTGAGAAATCTGCTCCTGCTGAGATTTGAACCAGCAACCCTTAGATCTAAGAGCATTTGCCTCACTCTTTAGATAAAGTGAAATCTTCTTAGAAGGTGTGGGGGTGGGCTGGGGGTTTCCTTTGACTTTGGAGCTGTATCCTTGACGATTTTATTCTTTCTGAAATTTTTCTCAGTCTCCTCCATCCACAATGTGTTTTGTCTGTTGAACCTCTGCATCTAAGACTAACATTTAATATCTATTATTGCAATATTATTTAAAAAGACAAGCCCCAAGATTGAACTGGGGATTCTTGAATATTCTTCTACTTATTCATATATCTTATTTTTCTCTAGTTTAACACTGGATTTTCTCTCTATAGGATAAAAATCATGTGGTTCCTTGAATGGCATAGTCTCTGTGTATTGTCTGATGACGTTCTCTCTGTCTATAAAAACACATGTGGCTGTGAAAAAAAAGCTTACTTTCCTATAGGTTGTTTACTAGATGAATCCTAATGAACTTCGGATGCAGTGGTTCTCAACTTTCCGAATGCTGCCACCCTTTTATACAGTTCCTCATGTTGTGGTGACCCTCAACTATAAAATTATCATTGCTACTTCATAACTTTCACTACTGTTATGAATTATAATGTAAATATCTGATATGAGATTTCTGTGAAAGAGTCATTCTTTCCCCAAAGGGATTGCCACCCACTTGTTGATAGTCACAAAATCTGATGCAATATTCCAATCACACCTTGCAAAATACATCATAGTTCCTAAGGTTTAGAGCATATATAGTTGATTCTGAGAGGAACCAGTCTTATTTTGGTTTTGCTTGGGACAGGGTCATATATCTCAAGCTAGCCTTGAAATATTTATGCAGCTGAGAATGACATTGAACTTCTAGTCCTTGACATTGGCCAAGGACAAGGAAGTAGGCTTCAGGCAAGAATCTGACATTAGGCTAGAACAAAGAAGTAATTTCCAGTAGGAATCTAAATCTTAGGTCACAACAAAGAATTAATCTCAGGCAGGAATCTAAATATTAGGCTAGAACAAGGAAGTAGGCTTCAGACACAAAAATGACCTTGGCCTAGGACAGAGAAGTAGGCTCAGATACTTTGGTCATCCTGATAAGCCTTTAGAAAAAATGATGAGGGGAGTGCTCATGTAATTAGGTTTAATGCCTTGCTTTTTCTTTGACCATTTGTGTTTATTGTCTTGCTTGTTCCTTGACTATTTGTATCTATTGTATTGCTAGACCCTCAACCTAGAACTGACCTTAATACATGCATGTAATCAAAATGGTATAAAAGCAAAAAGGAGGAAGGGAAATGGGATAGGGGGTTCTAGGGAGGGGAAATGGGAAAAGGGGATGATATCTGTATTGTAATTAAATAAAATATCCAATAAAAAACTTACATGAGATCAAAATGTTATGACCTCATACTTAATAGAATCTTTGGAAAATCAAAAAATTCAAGATTTTTCTTGGACAGTAAACAACAATCCATAATTAAATTGTTATATCACTTGTAACTAGAATTGAATGAATTATGTTATCACCTAGATCCTTGAAGTGAAGATGACCTGAAGTTGACTTGGAGAATCTTTATGTCTAAAGGCAATGACTTTTTTTTTACTACAGTAGGAAACTAAATTATGAAAATACATACTTTTATAAAGCACATGGTCTGTTTACTGTCAGGCCTAAAGAATGGGTAAACACCCATCAAAATGCTTGCACTATAGCAATCATTCAAAACCTACCTGTGTGATAAACGGTGTTCTAGTGATTTTTCATAAGAAAACATAAAGCAGGATGCCTGGCTTAAGACACTGAAATGAATGTATGCAAACCAGTTTATAATTAAGGTATGTAGTTCAAATTTCTGTTTCCTGATTAGCTTTTACACCCTATAAAATATCAAAAACACATTTGTCTTCATGGAATGAATGAATATTTTTTTCCACTTTTAAGGACAACAAGAAAATTTGAGTGAGCCTTCATCAAATGACTTACTCATTCTCTCATATGTTGGGTTGTGGACCCTCACTCACCCATTATCAACTCTTTCTATTAGTGTTAGACTTTCCTCACCAACCAAAACAAGCAAGATAAGAACACTGCCCAGAGCCGGGTGGTGGTGGTGCACGCCTTTGATCCCAGCACTTGGGAGGCAGAGGCAGGAGGATTTCTGAGTTCGAGGCCAGCCTGATCTACAGAGTGAGTTCCAGGATAGCCAGGACTACACAGAGAAACCCTGTCTCAAAAAAAAAAAAAAAAAAAAAAAAAAAAAAAAAAAAAAAAAAAAAAAAAAAAAAAAAAAAAAAAACAACCAACAACAACAAAACAAAAACCACTGCCCAGCCTCTTCTGTGTTTTCTTGGAACATGGGTCTTGGAAAATGGAAAAGGCAATAGGTACATAAGAAGATAAAATAAATAGCAATGAAATGATGCAGGCTTGTACAAAAGGTGTATTATGTGTTTTAGATTAACTGCTTCTTATGGGGAAAGTAGTATGTAGCTATTTCAAACAAATCAGGCAGCTTGGTTGAATTTATGGTTTTTGGTTTGGTTTGGTTCCAGTTGGTTTTTTTTTTTGGCTTTTTTTTTTTTTTTTTTTTTTTTTTTTTTTTTTTTTTTTTTTTTTTTTTATGTGATTCTGCTTTCCTGTTAGGGAGTGTAAACAACTCTCTCCAGGTAGTGATTATTGTTTCCCGAAATACGATTCTCTGTATTCAAGACCTTTTCTTTCCTCCATAAATTCTTCATTAAAAAAGCATAATGATTAGCAAACGTGTTCTAGAGAAAGATAAGAAGACAAATTACAATTTAAAGGGTTACAAATGAATGTCCTCTTCTGTGTAATTGCACTATCATCTCCAGAAATATAACTGACACTGAAGAGGAAAAGCCACCAGGGAGCCGGCAGGTAGCACAGGCTGTGCCTCTCTTCCCTGCAGTCTCTACCATATCAGTCCCATCACAGGTTTTCTTTGGTTCTGCTTGTTGAACGAAAACTGAAACAAGTACTACAACTTTCTGAAGCAATTCTCTGACATGCATTCTGCAGTTAATTTGGTAGAAATGAGTTCTCATAAGAGGTTTGAAATTTTCTTGTCCAGGGTAAAAATTAAAACTTACTTGAATTTCACCTAAGATCGTTTTTTTCTTATTTTCTCTTACATGCTGATTTAGGTGGGAGACAGGGACAAGGGCATGGCTGCCATTGTGTGTCTTTTGCTTGGGAGAGTTGAATAAACATTTATTTACAGTTCCACCCAAGCCTAGTATAGTGAGCCAGTGGATTTATTAGGGTCATTGTTTTAGTTAGAATTTTTCTGCTGTGAACAGACACTGTGACTAAGGCAACTCTTATAAGAACAACATTTAATTGGAGCTGCTTACAGGTTCAGAGGTTCAGTCCATGATCATCAAGGTGGAAGCACGGCAGCATCATGCAGGCATGGTGCAGGAGGAGCTGCAAGTTCTTCATCTTCATCTGAAGGCTGCTAGCAGAATAATGACTTCCAGGCCCGTACCCACAGTGACACACCTACTCCAACAGGGCCATACCTTCTAATAGTTCCATTCCCTGGGCAAGTATGTACAAACCATCACAGTCATAACAGGAAAATGAGTAAGGGGTCACTTATCAGAGTATGAACAACTTAAAAGTAGCTGCCTCATAAGAAACACACACAAATGCACTCACACACATGCGCATGAACACTCATCCAGATATCCTAGCTCATAATGAGTAACGACTGAGTAAAGCTTCTCCAGGGAACTCTGTGGAAAGCCTCCAAGGAACTTCTGTTAACTGAAGACCCTCTTATACTAAGCGATTTGTTCCTTGCTTTTGTAGTTTTGAAGAGAGGCCTTAAGACTCATCTAACTTTTTTTTTTTTTAATTCACTTTATATCCTGCTACAGGAGTGTTCACGTAACTGGGTTTAATGCCTTGCTTTTTCTTTGACTATTTGTGTTTATTGTCTTGCTTGTTTACATCCCTCTCACTGCCCCTTCTCCCACTCACCTTCTTCCACAATCTTTTCCCCCATTCTGCCTCCATATCTCCTCTGAGAGGGCAGAGTTTCCCTCCCCCATAATCCTTACACTCTGGCACTACAAGTCTATGTGGGGCTGGACACATTCTCTCCCACTGAGGCCAGACAAGGCAGTCCAGCTAGAAGAACATATCCCACAGACAGGTAACAACTTTTGGGATAGCCCCCATTCCGGTTGCTCCAGACCTACATGAAGACCAAGCTGCACCTGTGTTCTGGTGGGGATGGGGAATAGGTCTACCCTATGTATGCTCTTTTGTTGGTGGCTTCTTTCTATTCCCTCTAGCCTTATCTTCCCTGAGGCAAAGGGAGGTCCTATATGCAGGTATACAATATTAAACAGTATCTCTATTATTATTATTATTATTATTATTATTATTATTATTATTATTATTTTATTTACAATTCAGCTGTTGCCCCCTTCCTGGTCCCCCTTCCATAGTTCCTTATTCCATTCCTCCTCCCTCTGTCTCCGGGAGGATGCTCCCCCCACCACAAGACCTCCCTCTTCCCTGGGGCTTTAAGTCTCTTGAGGATTAGTCACATCTTCTTCCAGACCAAGCAGTCCTCTGCTATATATGTATCAGGGACCTCAGACCAGCTAGTGTATGCTTCCTGGTTGGTAGCTCAGTGTCTGGGAGATCCTGAGGGTCTGGGTTAGTTGAGACGGCTGGTCTTCCTATGGGGTCGCCCTCTTCCTCAGCTTCTTCCATGCTTCATCTATATTCTTGCTTTATTTTATCTTATTCTCTCTCTTTCTCTCTCTCTCTCTCTCTCTCTCTCTCTCTCTCTCTCTCTCTCTCTCCCTCTCTCTCTCTCAAAATCAAGTTAAATTTGTATTAGACAAATACTTCTGGGTATGTGGCCATACTTCTGAAGCCAGGTTAGTCTACTGGGGGTCACTTTCTTAGAGAAACCAGCTTTGCCTTTCTCAATACCTATCACTTGCTGCTAAGGTGAGATTTGTACTCCCCTGCTCCTTGCTGGTTTTTTGTGTGGCTTTAGCTTGCACAGGTCTTACTGTGCTGTGTGTCCACATGTACAATTAGCCTGTTGTGTCTGTAAAAACTATTTCATTTTATTCATTCATAGCCTCTGGCTCTTATAATCTTTCCATTGCCTCTTCTGCACTGATTCCTAAGTCTTGGGGGAGAAATGTGAAGTAGATATTTTACCTATAGCTAAGCCCTTTGAAATCTCTTTCTAAATCTATGTATATTGACCATGTTTGGGTCTCTATGTGGATCACCATCTACTGCAAGAAGAAGCTTCACCGCTGAATATTGAGAAATGCTCTAATCTACAGTTATAGTGAATGCCATTAGAAATCAGATTAATAATGTTCATTTAGCAGAATAACAAGAAACAGGTTCTCACCTGGGACCTTAGACATATCTAGACACAGGTTCTTACACCACAAAATGGTGCCAGATGTGAGTTCCATTTTGAGGCATGGGTCTGACTGTATTTAATCAGAAAGTGTTTGGCTACTCCCATAATATTCTTTCAAGTATCGCACTAGTGGGCATATCCTGGCCATGCTGAATGTTATTGCAGCTTGAAGAGTTCATGACTAGAAGAGAGTGATGGCTGTGTTTCCCCCACTCTGGTAGCATCCACAGTAACACCCTGCACAATTAAAGCTGGTTTAGGTTCCAGGTAAATACTAGCATGATGTCTCACATATTGGTTGAAGTGTGTGCTGCCTTCAGCAATAAGGTCTTATTGTCAGTTCTAAAGGGCAAGCAAGGGGAATTCAACAGTCTAAACATTTTATTTAGTAGGTTTTCATATGAGCTTCTCAAAAGGCCTTTAGTGTTAATTATCTCTTTGCTTAATCCCTCCTCTGCTCTGCCCTCTGATTCCCCAACCCCTTTCAGTATCCCCTTTTCTTTATGTATATCACTACATGTTGTCACCACCCATGACCCCTTAAAAGTTTCCTTGTCTCCATGGGTATTCTAAATGAAATATACACACCAAAGAGTCAAAGTTAGCATCCATATATATAAGATGTGAAATTTGTCTTCCTAAGTCCCGGCTGTCTCACTCGGGTGATTGTTTCCAGAACCATCCAATTACCTGCAAACGTCATAATTTTGTTTTTCTTTATTGCTGAATAGTATCCCATAGGTTAATGTGCTACATTTTCATTATGTATTCAACAGGTGACAGACATTTAGGTTGTTTCTATTTCCTGTTTATTATAAATTGAGTAGCAGTAAACCCAGATGAGCATGTATCTCTGTGTAAAAATAATGAGAGCATTGAGTACATATGTGGCCAAGAGTCGTACAGTTGGTTTATGTGGTCAATCTATTTCTAACTTTTTGAGGAACCTCCACTGTGACTTCCAGAGCAGCTGTACTAGCTTGCACTCTGATCTGCAGTGAATAAGTTTTCCCTTTTTCTTTCTGTAAGATATATTTTTATAGTAGCATGAGATTTGACTTAGACCTAAGAACCAAACAGTGAGATTACTCATGATAACTTCGAGACTTATGCCATTAACTTGTAATTAGGAGGAGTAAGAGAGAAGAGGCTACAGTTCAAAAGTAGCTGATGATACGGAACCAAGTGTTTCTTGAAGTTTGACCACAGGGTCTGACCTTTTGAGACTCTAAGCAAGGGATCAATTAAGTCTGGCATGTACTTTTAATATATATGCAATTTTAAGCTACTAAGTGCATGAATGTTTGTTACATAACAGTAGATATTGGATATATTTCTATAAATGAATCAGAGAACATGTAATCATTTGAGACAGGTTTCTTTTAGTCAACAAAATCTTTAAAAATGAATATACCACAATTTGCCTTTTCAAGCACTTGAAATACATTTTGATTGTCTCTAGCTTTTAGAGGTTATATAAAACCTATACTCATTATTAGTGTACATGTTTTGTGTAAGATACAATTTAATTTCTCTTGTATAACCACCTAGGAGTAAGAATTTAACATCTTATTATTTATATTTATAAACAACAGCTCATCTATTTTCTCAACTATTTATTTGCATTTTGCTAGCAATAGCTCAATGGGTGATGTCTGCCTAATTCATATTAGCTATTCTAACAGATATTCTTAGTTTGTATACTAACAAAGTACACACTATTGTTAATTATTATCTCAAATATAGTTACTGCAAACTTTGGAGGTTCTGTACAAATTGTCACTTTTATAAAACACATGACTATGTTTTAACATTTTCTTTTAAAAGGCACATTTTGAATATATATGTGTTTGGTCAAGATTATCATAGTTTTATATACTGATAGTTCTCTAAGGCATAATAAGAAAGCAGATCTGGGCTAAGAATCATTTATTATTTAACACTTATTGATATTAGTTCTCAGGTGTGTACGAGGATTCATGCTAAGAATTGCATAAGAGATGAGTTGTATAATATGGCCCAATCTTTCAGAAGTTCATGTTCACCCAAGAACAGCCATATAATTCATAACTGCAATGTAGCATGTAGGTGTCATAATGTAGGTATATGAGCTATTAAATCACAAGTGAAGAAACAAAGGGTTGTGTTTGAGAGACCAGGGTATGAGGTGCTGAAACATGACTATACATGTACAAGGGCTGAGACTGAAGGCTGAACTGAGCAGAGTATTTACACAAACTAAACCTCGCCTGTTTGATGGGAATCATTTTTGAACAATCTAATGGCAGAGGTGTTTTCTCTTGACACTTTTTAGATTTTTGACTCTCTCAGAAAAAAAACTGCTACATACATCATTAAGAACAATATGTGACAGGATTTTGTGGATTCCCAGTGGAAAGTTTCTTATTCTTACAGGTGTGTTTCCACAGAAGTAAAAAGCTAGGCATAAGCCAACACAGGTGCTTTGAAGATCAGTTTAAAGAATTTTAAATGGTACAAACTGCTTGGCCGATTATTTGCAATTTGGTGTCTTTTATTTATACATGTTTTGTGATTATTCCTTTGGATTACATTTTTGATATATAGTCTTGCATGGTCCCAAGTTTGTGAGCCTGCAAGGCACCAAGAATATGTTTATACCATTATTCTCTCTCTCTCTCTCTCTCTCTCTCTCTCTCTCTCTCTCTCTCTCTCTCTCTCTCTGTGTGTGTGTGTGTGTGTGTGTGTGTGTGTGTGTGTGCCTGTTTTATTCCATGATAAGTGGCTTCATTTATACTGAAGTTAATAATGCTGTGTGTTTTAAGCATAATGAGAGTGTTATGTTGTTTATGTTCAGTACTTCTTGGGTCACAGAGAAGAGAATCAGTGGCCTGATACACACATGAGGAGCAGCTGAGAGGAGATAAATACTGCCAGACAAATAATGGGATGCTTGTAAGATGAATGATCCAAAAATTCGATTTTTTTTCTTTCCTCAAGAAACATTCTTATGTGCAGCATTGGAGTCTTAAAGAAAACATTTGGATATTTTTAGTTGTATTTGATTTAACTTTCAGAAGAGTTTTCACTGGGTAACAATTTACTTTTGAGGTGTGTAATCAGAGCTCAGCAGGTTGTAATGAAATAGCCTTTGATGTTCTCCAAGGCGATTTATAAACTGTGCTAGAGACAGCAACCCGATGTCTTCAAGGAAAATTCAGAAACAGAGGATACCATTTTTTTTTTTTTTTTTTGGTCCTGCGCATAATGCCTTTACTGCTTGAGTGTAACCAAGTACATGTTAGAAATGTAAACAAGACTGTTGACAGATGAGGATGTTATTACTATGCTTGTATGGAAAGCCTGTGCATTTTAGGTAAAGCATTTCAAAATCTGCTGAAGCAGAACAGAAACATCAATTTTACAGAATTATGTGACAGATTTGTGTATACCAATACCTTAAAATATTAAATATTTTTATTTATCTTTTAAATAAATATTTTATTTATATTTTTATAAATATCTTTAGCTTTTATTTATCATACATATACATACACATATATATACATATATATATATATATATGTATATATATATGCTCAATAGCTTAAGCTAGGTTTGTCAGAACTAAAGAGATACCATATTGCAATTGTTGAGACCTTTGCATTTGAAGGCTTGCAATAAACTACATAGACTATTCCCACAGCGGGAAAAGAAGTTATAAGCTGTCTTGAATATTGCAATTTACATGATTTGGAGCTTAGAGACCTCTTGTTTAGACTTTTTTTTCCTCCAGATAATCACTTTTTTTTCTGTTTTGAAAACAATGACTTGAATACAAACCAATTTCAAATGACACAACAAAGCAATTTCCGCAAACTAATTAATTTCGACAAGGAGAGGTTTTCACATGCTCTGAATCTGCTTCTTAGGATTGTTCAAGAATATGGACTTCATTTGCACAATCAGTAAATCCAGCTTAACTGGTGAGAATAGAGCTCAATGATTTATATATAAAAATGATCCCTTTGAAATCAATACTGTGAAAATATACCCACACTCATCCAAAAGAAGGGATTAGGAAGTGACAGAGGCAAACACTTCACTTAAAAAGAAACAAACAAAGAAAAGGTTTTTGATTTTTTTATAAGATTATTGATTTTAAAAGATAGATATATCTGAATCTCTGTCTCATTTTTATTTTACATTGTTGGTTTCTAATTTGTTGTTTGATAATTTTACATATATATTATATATTTTTATATAGGTTTATATAGATATATAATATTTTTTTCTCCAATTCCTCCTAGATCTCATCAGCAATCTTATTACATGGATTTCCCTCTCTCATGCAGGAATAAAAAGCTAGTATACAACATGAAATCTGATTTGTATTGGCCAACTACCCTTAATCATGGGACCTTACCTGGCGTGTGGCTCATGAACCAGTGACACTTCATTAAATCTTCCCTCTTCTAGCTGTTATCACTCTGGAATATCTTCTTAGCTAAAACTCTGTGCCCTCTTTCATTAATCCATGCTTGGATTTTGTCTGGCTTGACTCTGCATAGGCCTTATGTGTGATATCATAATCTGGGTGAGTTCATATGTGTGTCTGCACCCTTCTGTCTGAAAATTGCCCGCCACCTCTGGTTTTCATAATCCCTTCTGGGCCTTCTTCTGTGTAGAACCTAGAGCCTTTAAGGGATGAGTATGATAAAGGCATCCCATTTGGTAGTGAGCACTCTGAAGTCTCTCTTTATCTGCACATTGTCCACCTGTAGAGTCCTGTGTTAATTATCATCTACTTCAAGAAGAATTTTTCTGTTTAGGACTGAGTGATGCTCTGGTGGATGGGTAGTATGCTTTTTGGGAATCATTTTACTGATATTTTCATTGCAGAATAATAGCATTAGTTTTTTTTTTTTCCTATGGCCTATAACTTACATGATTTGAAGTTTAGGGATCTATCTAGTTTCCAGTTCTTGGGCACATTAAAAATATCCACAGGGTTTCCATCTCATGAAGTGGACTTAAAGCTAGCCATGATTGGTTACTCCAAACATTAACGCCACCATTACACTGCTAGGCATACATTTTAGGCATGTCATTATAATACTTTGCAGTTGAATGTGACAGGTGATTACATTTCTCTTTGGTAACAAGCATAGCACCTTCTAGCACTATGAATGCAAGTCAGTAGGGGTTAAGCCTACAGTTGAATGTGAGTTAGATTTTTTTTTCTATGTTCCATGCCATAAATATGTGGTGTCTTAAGCAACAAGACACCATTAAGTTGGGGATAGTACCCAATAGCATTGACAATAGCCTATAGCTTTTGGTGTGACTGGAAGCAGTGTGGCAAATGAATAGTAAAGATGTAACCAATTCCTGGTACTGTTGCTTTTATATGGTAGAATATAATATCTAGTGGGGACTTGTCTTCCCCATTATATGGTGCGTTCATTTAAATTCCTTTCATATACGTATATGGTTTAGAAAGCAATAGTAGTAGGCTTTCACATGGCTTTTCAATAGGCTTTTCAATGGTATTGGTTATTGCTCGCATTTTCTTCCTCTGTCCTGTCTTCCAATTCTTCTCCCCACTAAATCCCCCCCCATTATAATTTCCTCTTTATTGTTTTTATGGCATACCCTTCTTCCCTCCTATTCCCTTTCTAGTTGTCTAACATCTGTGGGTAGTATAAGACACATATAATCTAAAGCACAAAAGCTAACACCCATGTATCAGAGACAACATACAGTTTGTCTTTTGAGTTTAGTTTGCCTCTATCAAGATGATTGTTTCCAGTATCATCCATCTACCTGCAAATTTCACAATTTTCTTTTTCTTTACAGCTGAATAATATCCCATTATGTAAATGTACCACAGTTTCATCATGCATTCTAAGTGGTGGACATTTGGGTTCCTTTCATTTCTGTTTATTGTGAATAGAGGAACAGGAAACACAGATGAGCATGTATCTCTGTATAAAAATAGGGAGAGCTTTGGGTACATGGCCAAGAGTAGTGAAGCTAGTTCATGTGGTAAATCTATTTCTAACTTTATGAGGAGCCTCCACAGTGATTTTCATAGTGGCTGTACCAGTTTGCAGTCTCAACAGCAGCCAATAAATTTTTCCTTTTTCTTAATGTGAGATATATTTTTATAGTAGCATGAGACATGATTTAGACCTGGGACCAAACTGTGAGATTATTCACTAAGGATTCAAGATTTATGCAGCTAAAAGATAAAGATCCAAAAAACAACAACAACAAAAGTTATTACATATAATACTCAGAAGTGGCTAAAGATTCTCAGAGCACAACTAAAGGCAGAATCCTGCAGCAGCTAAGAAAGGAAGTAGAAATATCAACATGGTGAAGGGAAGTAGAGAAGCTTAAATAAGAGTCTATAAACAGCCAAAGAAGGAGCCCAGGGTACTATAGTTAGAGCAAGTTTGGGTCACTGAATGAGTTTGAGAGATCCACCAGAGGTTAAAAAGATGAAATCACTGTCACACACAGTTTAAGAGTTGAGGTTCTGGCTACTGTGTAACCTTTAAACCATGGGCAAGAAACTTCTGCCTTGACTCTTGTGATAATAAGCTTTTGGCCATGCAGCTCTAGTTTCTAGAGTTAAAAGCTTCTGGGTTTTGAGTACTAGCTGTGAGCCTCTGAATGTCAAGGCTGTGACATTAAGAAGCTGTTTCTTGCCTATATTTGATTTTTGTCTGGATAGAACTAAAGAACCATCAGTCAGTTGTTTCAACAAAATAGGCCTATCAAGCTGAATGGTCAGAAAAGGCACTTCTGAGAAACAATAAGGAAACTTAACTGACACAATTCAAGACAAAGGAGCATATGTCAAAGGGGAAGGTAGGGTGTAGAGTTGTATGTTTAACTATGTTTATTATTGATAAATAAGGTTCTATTTCTTATTTCTGACTATATCATGTGCACATTTCTTTAGTACAGAAGAAATACTGTTAACCAAAAAGCATTAATGATATAGCCAATGACACAACACTAACTGATATGAAGCAATGAGTACTAAAGCTTGCCGTTTCAATAGGAAGACTCAAGACATGGATGAGGCTTGAATGGTTGTGGCTATAACATGCTAAAGAGCCAACAATGGAAACCTGAAGAGAGAGAAAAAAGGGTGATTATTGTGCATGGATAAAATAATAGATATATGATCCCCTTTAGTAGAGGGAACCCATCTCTAACACCTCTTGGGTAACCAAAAACCAGAGACTAAATAGCCCAGAGACCCAGAGTAAACACAAACATTACTGATCTTAGATAGATAAATTAGGTAGATAGATAGATAGATAGATAGATAGATAGATAGATAGATAGATAGATACATACATACATACATACATACATACATAAATACATACATAAATACATAGATAGATACATAGATAGATACATAGAAAGATACATAGATAGATAAATAGATAGATAAATAGATAGATACATAGATACATACATAGATAGATAGATAGATAGATAGATACATAGATAGATACATAGATAGATAGATAGATAGATAGATAGATAGATAGATAGATAGATATAAATAGATTTCTAATGATGTTATGCTACACTCATATATCAGTGCCTTATCCAGTCATCATCAGAAAGTCTTCCTCTGGTAGCAGATGAGAACAGATGCAGAGATCCACAGCCAGGCACAATTCAAAGACAAAGAGTCTAAATGAGATGTCTTCATCAAATCCCTCCCCTCAGAGTTCATGGAATCCTGCTGTTGAGAAGGTAGAAATATTTGAGAGTCAGACGGGGTGGATGGAGTCCTCTGAAGCAACTAAGAAAGGCGCAAATGAGCTCAAAGAGCTGAAGTAGCAAGTGTGGGTCTACATGGGTCTGCACCAGGTCCTTTGTATATACATTACGGTTATTAGCCTAGTATTTTCGGTTGTGAGCCTAGCCTTTAACCACTGAGCTGTCTCTCCAACCCCTTAGCTTAGTGTTTTTATGGCACCGCTCACTATAAGAGTGAGTGGGGCTCTGACTCTTTTGTCTTCACTTGGGACTCTTTCTCCTATTGCGTTGCCATGTCTGACTTCAACATGAAAGTTTTTGTTTCACCTTACTATATTTCATTTTGTCTTGTTTGGTTGTTATACATTAGAATCCTGTTCTTTTCTAATGAAAGCTGAAAAGGAGTGGGCTGGAGGGGAAGGAAGTGGGGAGGAACTGGGAAGAGTAGAGGGAGGGGAAACTATAATCAGGATATATTGAAAGAGAAAAGAATCTATTTTTAATTTAATAAAATAGAAAGAAAGAAAGAAAGAAAGAAAGAAAGAAAGAAAGAAAGAAAGAAAGAAGGGAGGGAGGGAGGGAAGGAGGGGGGAGGGAGGGAGGGAGGAAGGAAAGAAAGAAAGAAAGAAAGAGAGAGAGAGAGAGAGAAAGAAAGAAAATGTGCTTCCTTGTAGTCCAGTTGTGGTGAAGAGGGAAACTCAGGAGGCACTTTGAAAAGCAGCCATACATGCACATGGTACATTTCTTCAAAAACCTAGAGCTAGGCTTAATTTATTTAGTTCAGTGGTAGACATGCAAAGTCTGCATGTGATATCTGCAGTAAATTGTCCAGCTTTCTTTCTTTTTTTCTTTTGATGTCGTTTATCGGATATTTTAGTTACATTTCAAATGCTATCCCCTTTCCCCATTCTCCCTGACCCAGAAACCCCCTATCCCATCCCCCTCCTCCTGTTTCCATGAGGATATGCCCCGACCCAACCACCCACTCCCTCCTCCCCATCCTCAAATTCTCCCACACTGGGTCATCCAGCCTTTACAAGACCAAGGATCTCCTCTCCCACCTATGTCCATCCTCCCCTAAATATACAGCTGGGGCCATGGGTCCTTCCCTATGTGCTCCAAGGCTGGTGGTTTAGACCCTGGGAGCTCTGGTTGGTTGGTATTATTGCTCTCCCCGTGGGGCCTCAAACACTTTCAGCTCCTTCAGTCTTTTCTCTAACTCCTTCTTTGGGAACCCCATGATCAGTTCAATGGTTAGCTGTGATCATCTGCCTCTGTATATGTCAGGCTCTGGCAGACCTCTAAAAAGACTCCTGTATATCAGACTCCTGCCAACATGTACTTCCTGGCATCCACATCAGCATCTACCTTTGGTGACTGCACATACCCAGGTGGAACAGTCTCCAGATAACCCCTCCTTCAGTATATGTCCCACATTTTGTCTCCGTATTTGCTCCCATGAGTATTTTGTTACTCCTAAGAAGGACCAAAACACGCACAGTTTTGTCTTCCTTCCTCATGAGATTCATGTGGTCTGTGAGTTGTATCTTGGGTATTGTGAGCTTTGGGGCTAATATACAATAATCAGTGAGTGCATACCATGTGTATTCTTTTGTGATTGGGTTACCTCACTCAGGATGATATTTTCTAGTTCCATCCATTTGCCTAAGAATTTCATGCATTCATTTTAATAGCTGAGTAATATTCCATTCTGTAAATGTACCACATTTTCTGTATCCATTCCTCTGTTGAAAGACATCTGGATTCTTTCCAGCTTCTATCTATTATAAATAAGGCTGCTATGAACATAGTGGAGTATATGTCCTTGTTATATATTGGAGAATCTTCTGGGTATATGCCCAGGAGTGGTATAGCTGGATCCTCAAGTAATGCTATGTTTAATTTTCTGAGGAACTGCCAGACTGATTTCCAGAGTGCTTGTACTAGCTTGCAACCCCACCAACAATGGAGTTCCTCTTTCTCCACATCCTCGCCAGCATCAACTATCACCTGAGTTTTTGATCTTAGACATTCTGACTTGTGTGAGGTAGAATCTCAGGGTTGTTTTGATTTGCATTTCCCTGATGATTAAGGATGTTGAACATTTCTTTAGGTGCTTCTTAGCCATTCGATATTCCTCAGTTGAGAATTCTTTGTTTAGCTCTGTACCCCATTTTTTAAATTATCAAATCATAACTTTTACTTTTTAACACAGGGGTTATATAAACACAAAAATGCAGGATGTGGAAAAGGGGATGACACAGGAGCATAGGTGTTCAGGGGGAGTACAGATATCTTTCAGAACAAGGTATCAGCTGGGTGAAGGTTCAGAGGACAGGTCACTATTTCTCTGCCTATGATTCACTTGTCCTTATCTAAGTTGGTACTATCCACCAAGGCTGCCTAGTTACAAGGTCTATGACTACTCAGGCTCGAAAATTTCCACAAAAGCTGCCTGTTTACAATAGCTTATAGCCATCTGCTTCAGTGTTTTTCCAAGAGACCCAAGACTTTGTGTCAGTAGGCATGTATGTCAGGCCTATTGCTGATTTTAGGCTTATGGCTGATTTGGGGACTTCAGTGTATAAGCAGGGCTGCCCCTGACATCTCCTCCCTTCTCCAAGTATAGATAGGCCATGGCGATTCTAATCTTGCCAAGGTGGGGACAGAGGCCTGACCTCCAGTAATTAAAGGGGACATTGTTATGGCTCCGGTCCTCCTGTCGTTGTCCAGTGAGGCATGAGGGCCATACCCATCCCCGTGTCTTTTTCCTGGAGAGGGGATACTTTTGACATCAACCCCTATGTAGTCAGACTTATCCCTCAGGGAACCCACAAACATGTTTTTAACTTTTGTTTATATTCTCTTGCAGTGTTTAGCCTCACAGTCTAAGCAAGAATTCAGATCGCCAGTCAGAGGGGGTTCTTGGTTGTCTGGAGTCTAATTTCTTGAATTCTTTGTATATATTGGATAGTAGCTCTCTATCAGATGTAGGATTGGTAATGATCTTTTCCTAATCTGTTGGTTGCCATTTTGTCCTATTGACAATGTCCTTACAGAAGCTTTGCAATTTGATGAGGTCCCATTTGTCAATTCTTGATCTTAGAGCATAAGCCATTGGTGTTCTGTTCAGGAATGTTTCCCCTGTGCCCAGGTATTTGAGGGTCTTCCCCACCTTCTCTTCTATTAGTTTCAGTGTATCTAGTTTTATGTGAAGGTTCTTTATCCACTTGGACTTAAGCTTTGTACAAGAAGATAAGAATGGACTGATTTGCATTCCTCTGCCTGTTGTCCTCCAGTTGTTTGGCTTTCTATCTACTATGTTAATCTTCCCATCATCTTCTCTTGCCTAAACTAAGCCATTCTCTCTCTCCCAATTCTTGCTGCCTAATCTAATCCTCTGCATAATGCCTGGGATAGTTTTATAAATACAAATGAGAAATGGCATATACCTCTCTGCTGTAAAGTTTTTACTAACTTCTTTTTAAATTTATATGAAAAATCAAAATTTTTATCCTGCCTGACCCAAAAGTTTGCACAAGCAATCTTCCTGCCTTCTCAGTCTTTTACAAGGACTCAGTGTCAGTCCATTCCAGTCTCACTACTTCTTCTGTATATTTCTAACATTCTAGAATTCATGAGGGTTAAGGAGATGATGGCTCTGGATACTATCTGGTTTAAATATTTCTCACCATCTTCACATAGCCTTTTCCCTTTCTTACTTTGTATTTTAAGTAAATAATGGAGGTTGTTCTTGACCATCATATTTAAAATACCTAACCAGCCACGATATATATTACCCAATTGCCTTATGTTCTTAGTTTTAGTTATTATGTGAAAAAAAAACTGTGTTTAGGAATGTATGTATGTTTTTGTCTCCTGTCTTCCCTTCTCAGGATTCTAAAAGTATAAGGGGAGATTCTATTGACCCTGTTCCTTACTGTGCAATGAGAACCTGAAAACCATTCTTACTGATATACACATTAGTGTAATGAATGCAAACTTTTCAAACTTGTATATCTGAAAAGTATATTTTCAAAGTAGGCTCTCCAGGAGAACATAGACTAGCTTCCTTAAGAATGAAGAAGTAACAAATAAAAGCCATTTCTTCCAATAAGCCAAAGGGACTCAGTAACATAAGACAGGGAATTATAATAGAAACAAAGGAGACTGCATCCAAGATGATTTTAATTATCAGTCAAAAATAACTCAGACAGATTCCAGATTTTACACTAAGCAGTTTTTTTTTCAGGGTGTTAATAATTAGTAAAGCTTGCTCTATGGCTCAGGATAATTCTGTGCACAAATTTGTTTATAGTTTATTTGCTGCTATTCTGGCATTTTTCCCCGATATTATTTGGAGGCTCTGTTTTATCACAGAGTGAGTAAGCAACCTCACCCTCCCTTTACCCACACAGGCTTTTTCAGGATCCTCTAGCCTTGTAGAAGGAACTTAAGGACTCTTCCAGCTTCATCCTTTTTCACCAGCTGGTGTGTGTCACAACACCTCCTGCTCTGACATCTTGAATAAACTGTTGTAAGAAATGAATCATTGTGCACCATGGGATCATTTTATACTGCTAAACACTTCACTGTTTTGGTTATGAGACACTCTCAGTCGGATTTCCAGGCTGAGTTGGAACTCATTGGGTAGTTCAGACTGGCTTCAAACCCACAGTGTTCTTACTGCCTCGGCTGCCCGAGTGCTGGGATTATATCCCCAATACAATCAAGGACCTAAAGAAAGTTGTGTTTTGTGAATTTTGTTTGGAAATGCTAATTGTATTACAAATGGAAACTATGTTTGCAAGAGAGTAGAGAATTAAATAAGACTGCTATTACATAGTATTGCTTAGAAATGGGATTTTCTGATTTCCTGGTTTCTGCGGGTAATCTAAGTTGAACTAGAAGTATGAAATTATGACCCACATATGAGAGAGAATATACAGACTTTATTTCAGTTACCTTGTTCAGTATAACTTTTTCCATCTATTTTTCATAACTTTGTTTTCTTCACAGTTGGATAAAATGCTACTGTGTAAATTGTAACCTATTAGCATTATCTATTCATCTGTTGATAGAGATTTAGGATGATTCTATTACCTAGGTATTGTGACTAGGCAACAATAAATGTGAATGAGCAAGTGTCTCCTTAATAGGATATACAGCCCTGTGTGTGTAATTAATACACACACACACACACACACACACACACACACACACACACACATATATATATATATATATATATATATATATATATATATATATGAGAATGTGTGTGTGTTCAGGACTAGTACAGGAAGTTTGCATGATAATTCTATTGAAGTGGAAACTTCTAGTTTCTTCTTTGGAAAATTAGTTATAGCAAATGATGTTTTGCTGGGGCACAACACAGGTGGAAAGATGTCTTGCTAAAACAGACACATGATAGAACGTTTTCCTGAAGCAGTCACAGGTAAAAGGATGTTTTGCTGGAGCAGATATGGAGAAGAATGTTGTCCTAAAGCAGACACAGGTGAAAGGATGTTTTGCTGGAGCAGACATGTGAAAGGATCCATGAAGGAGAAGAAAATATGACCCCACAGACCGTGGGGGACAAGCATCAAGCATTGTTTTGGTTTGCTCCATCTCACTATTCGTTGCTAATGATATGAATGTATTGGTTCACCTCATATAACATTGTTAAGCTCAACTTACAGCAATACTGACATTAAGAAAAACTTGGCCAAGAACTGCTTGTGAGGTTCCTGAGACAGCTTCGCTTTCATGCCCTCGCCTCAGGCTGGTTGATGAGCCTGGCAATTTATTCAGGATTGAAAAACAGCTGCCTGGTGTCTGCTTGGTGAAAGGACTGGACTGTAGCTGCCGGTTCGTGCCTTGTACCTGCCTGCCTAGAGGACTGGTCTGCAGCTGCTGAGCTGCGTTTGGTGATTGCTATGGGAATGAATTGCTGCCAAAGAAGATCGAACTCACCCTCAAAGAACTAGTACAGAACAAATCTGCTTCCCCCACATCCTAATTACTTTTCTCCTCCACTATCTCTGCTGGCTATAGGAGAGGTTGAACCCTTATTAAAAGTATGTTGCACAAAAAAAAATGACTACATTATATCAATAGTTTTTAAAAATATATTTTAGAAAACTTCTTACTGATGTTTATAGTATCTGTGCCAGTTTACACTCTCAACAAAGGTGTATAAGAGTCTCCTTTTCTCAGGTCCATGGTAGCACGCACTGCGCTTCGTGGTTCTTTCAATGGCCAGTTCAACTGTGGTGACAGAGACTCTGAAGAATTTGTATTTCCCAGATAATTAATCATTTTGAACACTTAAACTTCTAAAATTATTTCATCTCATTTGTTTTGTGTGTGTTTGTGAGTTTATTCTGTGTGTGGATACCATCAGAGGTCAGAAAAGGGTATCTGTCATATTCCCCGAAGAAGAAATAACTGGTTATTTGCTGCCCAATCTGAATCCTGGGAACTAAATCAGGTCTTCTGGAAGAACAGAAAGTACCCTTACCCCTTGAGCAATCTCTCCAAGTCTTTGAATTTTTTTCTTTTAATGTATTTGCATGTATTGAAAATAGATTTTTTTCTCATACAATATATCCTAATTACAGTTTTTCCCTCCCTCTGTTCCCCCCAGTTTCTCCCCTGCCTCCCTTCCCATCTAGATCCAGTCCTTTTTTGTTTTGTTTTTTGTCCTTCATTAGAAAAGAACAGGTTTCTATGAGACTATGAGACAACAGCAAAATATAACAAAATAAAATATAATAAGATAAAACAAAAACTATCACATCCAAGCTGGAAAAGGCAACCCAAGAGAAGGAAGAAGGGCCTATGAGCAGGCACAAGAATCAGAGACCTACTCATTCACACACTTGGGAGTACTATAAAAATACTAAGCTGAAAGATATAATGTGTGTGCACAGGAACTAGTGCAGGCTCTGTTGCCGCTGCTTCGGTCTCTGTGAGTTCATGTGAGCCTAGCTCAGTTGATTCAGAGGGCCTTGTTCTTCTGCTGCCCTCATTCCCTATATCTCTTATAGTTTTATCTGCATCCTTTATCAATGGGTTTCCAGAGCTCTGAGGAGAGAGATTTCAACAGATTTAATGGAGACATCTGTTTTAGGCCTGAGTGTTTTAAGGTATCTCTCTGGCTGTGGGTCTCTGTGTTTGTTATCATCTGCTGCAGGAAAAAACCTCTCTGATGATTGTTGAATAAAGCACAGTTCTATGATTATAGCAGAATATCATTAGAAATCTTTCCATTGTTGTGTTATACCAGTAGTATTTGGCATTACTGTAGGTTTCTAGTTTCATTCTTCTGTATGTAGACACTCAGCGTTCCCAACATCATAAATTGAAAATACTTTATTTCCTCCACTGTGTACTTTTTGTATCAATGTGGAAGATAAGGTGTAATAAAGTTCTGATGTAAATCAATCTGGACCTGGGCTTCTTTTAGCACTTAAAAAAAAATTACTCCTTCAAATATCTTGCTAGGTATATGCCTAACATATAATGATATATGTTTGAATTAATTTATCTCTCATCTTGGTTTATGTCTGGTGGTTCACATGTATGCACAAATGTATCCATTTCTTTTAGGTTTATGAAACTTAGTGGAATACTGGTTTTTTCATGATTTTCTGACTGGTTTTGGTATCTGTTGTAATGTCTCCCTGACCATTCCTAATTTTATTAATTTAAGTCTTCTCTCTCTTTCTTTTATTTTACTTGGCTAAGGGATTGGCAATCTTGTTTATCTCTTCGAAATAACCAATTCTTCATCATATGCTGCTTTAAAACAACACTGGGTGTCTACACTTCTCTCGCTACTAGATAAACACAAATCAGAACATGAGGACAAAAAGAAGGTGTCAGATGACATGACGGCAAAATTAAATGAAGTCAAGTGGTCCTCAACCACATTGATTCCAGATTTATGTGCATCTGGATTTGAATGCATGCAAATCATTTGCATTTATTCTTGAGGGAGAAGTTAACACTGGGTGAGGTCTTCAGGAACACACCCTTTCCTCATGTCAGAGCATTTCCCATCTTAATGCTCAAGTCCTACTTCAGTCCCTGTGTGCTGATCCAGTGTTGAAACAATTGGGAAAACATATATTCCTTATACAGCTTGTATTTATATACTAGTGACTTATTTAAAAAAAAAAACCCTCTAATGTATCTTCCTTAAAACAGAGCTGATATTGAGTTCTGTCTTCTTTTTGATCAGGTAACAGTTTCAGGCTTTGCAGCCTCATAGGATGTGTTTAACCTGTTTTCTGTTTACATGTATGGAAGCTCTTGGATGGAACTCAGCTGGAAGTCATCTATCTGAAGCCCTAAAACCTGTTGGAATTGTGACAGTAAATTCACTCTTCATTCTTTGATGAAGAACCTGCTCCGCCTAAAATTGCTTTTTGTTAAAAATTCGTAAAACAGCACAATAACAACAACAAATGAAATATAAGACCAAAAAAAAAAATCTACACAAACAGTTTGGACAATAATTTACCCTCACTTTAAACATGAACTACTACAATTCAAAACTTGGAAACTATTACTATTCCAAATGAGAGCTGTTTCTGCCAAACACTAGGGATGCAATGTGTTAAGACAGGTTTTCTCAAATTGCTTAGTCTATACACTCAGCATGGACTTCTTATTCTCTAGGCTGCCAATTTAAAAGTTTAAATAAATACAGCTTGGAAAGCTTGAGTGAATAAGAGCCTTATTATCTAAGCTGTTTATTTTATGATGTCCATTTCTTCTCCAATTCATAGTTTAAATACACACATTCTCCCTGTTTCTCCAACTTTGTCCACCAGGACTGTGACTCACATTTACAGACATTAAAATGCCACTCAAGTATGTTATGCTTGCTTTCACATTCCAGTTATCACAGCCAAACAAAAACTATAAAAACTATAAAAAAACGTGAAAAAGCATTTCTTTATTTGATGCATATGTATACTTTGAAATATATGCATCTGTTTTCTGTAACCATGAACATATTTTTCCATAACAATGCACACAGTAGTTTTTACCGTGAATTTCAAAAAGACAAAATTGATTTTTAATATAAAAATTTCCTAATAGGAACTGATTGTGACAACAACAATGTAATGTTCTTGTCATAAGTAATATTAATATGCCCAATAAATGGTATGGCTACTAACCACAATATATATTAAAGATATGGGTACCAACTACAAAACTACATAAGTATTGACTGCTTGGAATTATCCTTTATAATGTCTCAAGTTAGATAATACTTATTTTTGTGTCACAGAAAAGATACAGAAAGAAAATATAATTTTTGATATTCATGAATTGTGCTCTGTAAGGTAACTTCAGAGACTCAATATCCAGAAAATACTTTAAAAATCTAAGCTATAAAAAATAGCCCTCTATTTCCAGACATATTGTAGATATTCAGGTTTTCCCCTCTTGGAAATAAAATGGGCCATTCACATAGGTAGTGGACCCTGAGCTAGTTGGTCTGCTTGCAAGAATCTGAATGTATACAGTGCAAGACACCAGTGCTTTTTCACGTTTTCAAGCTAGTCCTTATGTGATGCTGCACTCTAACCAGCACAATAGCTTATAAATTATATCTCAAAAGGGGAAAAAGGCAACTAAATCTACATATTCAGCAACAATTTATAAATCTATTTAAAAATGAATAATCCTTAAAACTGCTTTTGGCTGCACTAAAACCTGAGAACTAGAACCAGGACTTTGTATCCATGAAGCATGTGGTCTTCCACTGAGCTACACAACACCCCCTTTTCCAAACTCTGCACTATGCTGGAAGACCAAATGCATGACTTAACACATTAAAGTGTGTATCATGGGATTTTCCTGTATTGCCAATACTTGCAACAACCCTGTAAAGTCAGATAACCACTCCCACTTAAAGGAATAGAGGAAAAGAAACCACAACAAAATGTCTAAGTGAGATTAAAGAGCCCACAGAATTCACAGCTTCTGGGGTTGAATTTGAGGGGAAACACTGGCTTCAGCAGATGACATTTCCATTAGTGCCCAAAACTCCTTGAGGTAGTGACCTGGAGCTACAGTGGTCAACAGAAGCTTCCCAGAGGACCTTCTCAAACCACAAAAGCCCCATCTTCTGACATTTACAAGCTCTATGTATAAATGAAAATATTGCCTAAGCACCTGGGAGAGAGAGGATTCTCAGTCCACCTATAGACCTAGAACATGAAAAAGAAAATTCTGGATCATAGGTAATCAGGCTGAAAGAAATTATAAATTTAAGGTAAAGATGGAATAATGAAAATCTTAGTTGTTACAATTCTCCTGTTGTCAAGATGATTGCTTATTGGGGTGAATTATATGGACTAGATAATTCTATGAGTGAAGATGTTGATTGTAAGCAATTTCAAACTTGCTAACTTCGTCATCATGGACTTTATCATAAAAATAGGTCTTTGAATTGATGTGCTTTCTGTTCACTTTTAAAAATATACTCATTTAGTGAATGTTCACCAAATTGATACTGGTTTTTATTATTGTGATTCACATTTCTTTCTCCTCAAAGCATGTTATGCATCAGAATTGAGGTCACCTCAACCACTTAATTAACTGTCTACCCTTTATTTCACACCCCCAGTAAAATTTACTCTCTTCACAGGGGAAAATTTGTAGAACATTGGAAGAATGCAACAAATATTCACTGAATAAAATCAGCTGGAAGAATTTAAAATAGGCAACTCAAACACTGACTTATAGCTTTGTTTTCTATTTGGAGTGTTGCTATAAAATGTACATTTCTAATTCTCCAATGTCTCCCTTGAAAAAGACAAATTAATTCATTTCATTAGTGATATTGTGTTGCCTGTGGCAGGACATGTCATAGTGGCTACTATAGACTAATGACCGGATAAGGAGAGTTTATTTATCACGAAACCAATTTTTCCTACTGAACTGAAGGATAAATAATGATGTCCCAGCATTTATACTAAATACTGCTTTGGAGTTTGTTAGTTGATCATAAATATCCTTTCCAGGCTAAAACAGCTGTTTGGTAAATATTGTGTTCATCACACATAGTATGGTAAAATAAAAAAAAAAATTAGTGGTGTTTTCTTAATCAAAAAGTAAACAGTGATATAATCTATTTCCATATGACAACAAATGATGAGTTTGAGAATCTTGAGAGGTTTTTATTAATTGTTTTATTTCTTAAGTCAGATTATAAAGTATTAAGTATGAGCTTTTCTATGTATCTTATATTTTTTATTTTTCCCCTCATATAACCTATAACTTTTACTATTTTTCCCACGCTGCTTGTTCTATTGTCTTCCCCATTCCTGCTCCGCTAGGGTTTTACAGCCAGTGAGCCTTTTTCTCCATTACTGGCCCTCACCAACATACCTTCCCACATGGATACACATTTAACAATTAGATGCTATGATACTCGTGTTGGATAAAATATTTGATACTTTCTTCCCCCTGGGCCTGATGTATATTTTCCAACAATTTCCATATTTTATGGCCCAATAAAATTCCACAGTATGCACCACATTTTCAACTTAAGTGTTGATGGACATCTAGGCAGATTCTGTTTCCCTGCTATGTAAAATTGCTGCAAGGAACATGTATGTGCAGCAGCATATGGAATACTTTGTGCATATGCCCAGGAGTGCTGTACCTCAGCCATGTGGTAATTCCTACTTTATTGCTTTAAGAAAACCCCACATCAATGTCCATATGGGCTTTGAATTAGGCCTGGTAGAAATGAAATTATTCTAAAGAGACACGTGGGTTTCCAGTCAATCAGATGACTCTAACAATGGACCCCCAATGAAAGGACAATTTCCCCAGGAATCTCAAGCTAGGCAATGAAAAAAAAAAATGCACGAGCCAGAGGAAGAACTTGTCTCTCGAAAAGCGATTTCACACATTGCTAACAATTCCTCAGACTACCTTACAGGATGAGACTGAACCTCAATGATAGGCCAATGGTGATGGGACCATACTGACAGAATGGTTTTATTGTGGATATCCTTGACTCTCTAAGTCAACTTTAGTCTCATGTTCGGACCCTGTAGATAGATGTACTTGAGAGAGCACTGGATCTCTTTGTCCCTCTTCCCAGTTATAGCCATGTGGAGTACTTTTCCTTTTTTGCTCTTTGTTAAATTTGGCTGCTTTGGTTGGTTTCTTAAAGATAGGCTGACCTGACTGCGTGGCAACAGACTGAGGCCCTGAATTTGACAATAATTTCTCTAGTTGACACGACCATGAATAGTCCCCCTTGTTCAGTTGATGGTGGCTCTAAAGACTGAGGTGCTAAATGAACCACATTTTCTTGTGTCTATTCTGTCTGTCGTGGGACATCTGGGTTGCTTCCAGCTTCTGGCTATCACAAACAAGGCCTTTACGAACACAGTGGAGCATGTGCCCCCATGCAATGGTGGGGCATCATTTACATAATTTAATACTACTCAGCTAGAGGGTGGATAAAGTCTGGAATATAAATAAATAAATAAATAAATAAATAAATAAATGATTTATAAAAGAAGACTGAGGTATTTTGGTTTGCATCGCTTTGATGACTAGAGGTGTTGAAAACTTTTAAAAGATTATCAGCCTGTTGTATTTCTTCTTTAAAGATCAGTCTTTTCTGATCACTGGCACATTTATTGATTGGTTTTATTAAATCATTTATTAAATTATTATTTATTAAAATATCTATTAATTTAAAATTGCTTAATTTTTGCATTCTTTATACATTATTATCCCCTTGCCTGAGATATAGTTCAAAAATCTTTTTGTTTTGTTGTTATTGTTGTTGTTATCTGTATATTCTGTATATTAACCCTTTATCAGATGTATAGTAAAGATCCTTTTTTACTCTGAGCTGCTTCTTTCTTTACTCAATTGTTCCCTTTGCTAAACAAAAATTTGTGTGTGTTTGAGTGTGTGTGCGTGTATGTGCAAGTGTGTGTGTGTGTGTGCATACATGTATGTGTGTTACAATGTTGTAAATTGTTTGTCTTAATTCCTGAGCTCATTGAGTCTTATTCAGAAAGTTCTCATGTACCTGTACCTTCTAAGGCACTGCCTACAATTGCATTAAAATCAGGGTTGAGACAGGGTTGTTCAGTACCTCCACTTCTTTTTAATATGATACTCTGTGCACTATCTAGAAAAGTGGTTCTCAATTTGCCAAAATTGCAATTCTTTAAAATACTTAATTCTCACGTAGTTGTGGCCTCCAACCATAAAATTATTTTCTTTGCTACTTCATAACTATAATTTTTCTGCTGTTATAAATCATAATATAAATATCTTGTTTTCTGGTAGTCTTATGTGACCCCTGTGAAAGAGTCATTGGACCCCAAAAGAGTTGCAACTCACAGGTTGAGAAACACTGGTCTAGAGAATTAAGACAAAAGTAAAAAAGAATTAAAAGGAGAAAACGTCAAAGTATCTCTATGTGAAGATGATATGATACTATGCATTACAGACCAGAGGAATCCCATCAGAAAAGCTATAGACATAAGCAAACAATATCACAAACATGGCTGGTGAAATAATTTGTTTTTTAAAAAGTAGCTTTTCTATGTATCAGTTACAAACATCCTGATAAAGAAATCACAGAAACAGCCTCATTCACAGTAGCTTTTGACAAATGAAATGTCTAGGAATAAATATAATGAAATTTTCTACTTTAAATATCTGAAAAACATGACTAAGAAAGACACCATTGTATGCAAAGACCTTCCATGCTCACACATGATAGAAATCATATTGTAAAAGTGGCTATTATACCAAAAACAATTCTCAGATTCATTGCATTCCCAATGAAAATATCCAAACATTGTCCATAGAAATATAAAAACATTATTCTAAAGTTTATATAGACCACAAAGGTCCCCAGCCAAGTAAAGAAAATAATTTGGCTCTGAAATTATTGCTGAGGGTTATTACCATGCAAAATTTTAAGCTACAGGACAAAGTCCTAATAATAAAATCATCATGGTACTAGTAGGCACAAGAACAGACATGCAGATCAGTGAAAAACAGAATGACCAGACAAGAGTGAACATAATAGCAACCATCCAATACTGGTAAAGACGCTAAAAGTACACATCAGAAAAGACAGTATCTTCAACGATGATGCTGGCACAACTCAGTCTCCAAATTTTGAAGAATGATACCAAGTCTCTGTCTACCATGCAAATAGAAACCTCAACCAAGTGGATCAAAGATAGCTGTATGAACAACACAGTACATTTTCTAGGCAAAGGTCTAGGTCATCTGACTTTTCTAGGTAATCGGTGGAAGTGCAACTCCAACTTTTAAGGAAAGAGAATCTTACCTTTCCAACACAGTAACATTGAAATGCTCACACCCCATAGAGTCATAAAAAAAAATGCTCCTTCCAGTACAAGCATTTATGTGTAAAACATCCTACTGTGGGAAAAAAGTCATTATTTATCTCTGTTTAAGAAACTGGATGATATAATACCAGGTAGATTTGATCTCATACTTTTAAGAGTTATTTTTTTTATACTTTCTCACAACTAGTAAAATTAGACATTTTTTCTTTAGAAACAGTTAGAAGAGTTTTTAGAGGAAACTTATTCCTGAAAAGAAAGAGATCAGACAGTAGTGTTACGTGAAAACCAAGTTCAATGGCCTCTAGAGCCATTTGTGCACAAGTACACCATCTCACACTCAGAACGCATTCTTTATATGCTATCCTTTGTAATTACAGCTACTTCCCTGAAAGTTCATGATTCATAATTCCATTTCATTGATTAGTATGTGGGATTTCAGAGAATTGAAACTATTATCTAATGATCATAATAAAGTAAGTGGAAGAAAATAATAGCTCCAAGACCACCGACTTACAAATTTGATGTTTTTGTCATTTACAGTATCTCTGGACATGGATTATACTTGTCTGTAACAGGCCAAGGTTTTATATACCTTTATATCTACACGATCAATGGCTATTGTACTTGGCTTGTCATGAAAATACACACACACACAAACACAAACACACACTATATATATACATATATATGTATATATACACATATATTTATATACGTGTATATATATACACATATATTTATATATGTGCATATAAATACACACACACATATATTTGTTGGTTTGAATTTTTCCTCTGGCAAAATCTGGCAAAATTTTATATGTATGTTATTTTGCCTATTTTCAAGTCCAGAAGGCAACAAAAATATTAAAAACTAAAAAAATATTTTCAAAAACATTTTTAAGAATTAAAATAGTGAAGGAGAGCCAAAGTTCCCTCCAGTGATGGCATTCCAGCTTCCATTTACAGTTCTAGCTGCACTGCCAGTGGTCGCGTCTGCCTCAGGGCTCTCGGTGATGATGGAGAACACATTTTGAGTTCTCCCCATTGTTCCCTGTAACCTTGTTCATGTGAAGCGCGCAGGATATTCAACTTGACAACCTTCTTTCATTGCGGGTGAGGGAGAGAGCAAGGCTCTTGTCAGCTCGAGTCATGAGCAGACTCTGGGCAGAACTGAGAGGACAGACACAGTGGGGGTAGGTGCCATGTGTATGCTATCTCTGCCCTTCTAAGTAGGCTTCTTTTCCTGCCTCCAAAATAACTTAACCAGCTCCAAGCTTTCCTGCCCCGAGAAGCTGTTTCATTGTTTAGCTGGTTAACTTGTTTCTGACACTAAATTTCTTCTTTATTCAATTTCTAAAAATTTTACTTTTAAGCTTTTTTTTTCTACATGGATATTTTTAAAGAGAGCTGCAACTGAGACTCTACAATTCAAATTCTCAGGGTTTTAACATTTTAAAAAACACATTTCTAAAGCTAAAATGACATTTTTATGTGTGTGTATATCAAATTTATCCAAGAAAAGTGAAAATCTGGTATATGGTGTTCTATTAGGTTACAATTATTATTATTTTTAAACCAAACTTAAAAAAAAAAACCAAATAGGGCTAGTAGAAGATTAAGTTTGGAGATTGTGATTATATAATGAAAGAAAATACATCTTATCACTTTATATCTTAAAAATTCTTTCTTTAGTTTCTTTATGGGATTAAAAATGACTAACCTTCATTGTTTAAGCATTTTAATAAATACATGAGACATCTGGCTTCATTTTTATGGCATTAAGAGCAATATCTCTTTATTTTAACTATTGCTTTTTGATTTTAATTGTGAGAGATCAGTAAAGAATTTGGGGAATATGCATAAATACTTCTGTAGAATATTTTAATGGCAGCAAATACCATCACCAGATATTTGTGACTTAATTACAAAATTGTGTGATGTTGGCGTTTTGAAAAATTATTTATTTTTATTTAATGTGTATTGGTTGCTTGCCAGCATATAAGTCCATGTAAGGATGTCAGATCTTGGAGTTACAGACAGTAGTGAGCCACCATTTGGACGCTGGGAATTGAATCTGGGTCCTCTGGAAGAGCAATTGGTGCTCTTAACTGCTGAGCCATCTCTCTAGCCCTCAGTAAGGTTGACTCTTATCTTGCCAGCTATATCAAGAGTGTGGACAATGAAAGGGAAAATGAAAAATGGATGACTAATATTTTTAAATTCAATCAAAACAGTTATTCTAGCCTGTTAATCATTCCTTTCAGTAATGCTTTGGGTCATTTTTAAAATAATATATGTAATGCTTTGCATAAAACTCAATTTTCTCTCTGATTATCTAATTATTAGATGAAACCTCCACCCACCTTTGCATGTTCTTAAGTAAAGTTTAGATTTTAGATTGCATTATAAATGTCTGCCTGGTAACATGTACAAAAATATTGTTCATTAGAGTTATGGGTCATACGATTGTTCATTCTTCAGTCTCTCTCTCTCATAATTGCATCCTGCTGGCTGCCTTAACCAGAAAGTTGATAAGGCAGTGTTATCATTATTCTGTAACCAGCACAGTTCTATTTTAGAATTAGCTCTTATCTCCTGGGATACATCTATGAATTACTCAAGTGTGTTAAATCATTATTGTAATTATTCACTGATACATCTTGAATATTTACTAGCCTGAGTAGTACACGACAGGACCCAGTACTGCTATGTATATTTTTTTAATTACAGTCACAGTTTCTGCTCAAAATGATTGTGCAATATAATGCCAGTAATAGAAACCAGGTCTGAGGATATTGGCTATTTGGAAGTGAACTGATATGCATGTGAGCACACAATTTACTATTTAAAACTAGAACATCATAGTTCTATTTGGTATAGAACCTAGAGCTTCATCAGTAGTTGAAAACCAGAAAAATCAAGTATAAATTAGACTACAAAGAAAAATAGAGGGCAGGAAGCTGTAGTTCTTGGAGTAGTGCAGATCTACCCATCTGAAAAACACTAATGTGAGTAAAGATCATTATGAAGTATTCAGAGATCAGGAATAAAGTTTCTGTTTGCAGTGATAGTGTATTCATGTCAAGTATTGTGTCAAGAAGTAGTACTTAAACTCTGCGTTGGTCACTAAGTCAAGAGTACTAAGTCAAGTGAAGGCTTCATTCTCCCTTCTGATGTTGCTTCACTCTCTCAGTATTTGAAAAGAAGCCTTTGGTTCATTATTTTGTCTCCATTGTCTCACTTCAGTGGCCACATACTGCCCATGCTGGGTGGCAAATACTTCCTGTTCACTGGGATCTTAAGGATGCCCCATATCACCAAGTGCCAATCATAAATGAATGCCTGACAAGTACCATTGGGGAAATGTAAGAAAGTCACTGAAATCACATTTCTCACCTCAATGAATAGATTTTCTAAATGTGGATAATACAGATACAATGCCAAACACATGTTTTTAACAGTAGCATTTGACCCACTTTAGTTATTTAAGTATAATATATCTATGTGTTAGAATAAAATGGAAAATATGAAAATACTTAAGATGACATGTGAATTATTTGCAGTAGATGTTAAAACATTTTTTTTTCAAAAGGAAACTCAAGTCACCCATGAGATTCTAGCTTTTGGGCTAATGTGACATTTTACTGTGTAGTGCATGTTAGTGGCCTTGTAATTATTTTTTAATGATGCCATTGCACATAATAGAATACTGTTTGATAGACTTCACTAAGTTTCCTGGCAATAAACCAAAGCTGTCATGGAGAAGAGGAAGGCAATTCCAACTTCATATAAATAAACTCATATTGAAATAAGAGAAAACATATGTGATACAGCTGCATGGCCTTGCCAACTTAAAAATGTTTAAACATATTTTATGCCTGTAACATAATATAGCTTATTAGCAGGATAATCTAACATGAGAAAGATGACCAGATTTCTTTGATGTAAATGGATAATAAAAATATTATAGTTTTGGTATTTATGATTTGTGAAAGTTCTACAATCATAGCTCCACATTATTGCTTTAATAGATACTAAGAAAAACTACACAGTGTGGTTACTCTCCTTGCATAGCATGCATGATACATTGCAGCCAACTATAATGTTAAATCACATTTTATAGACATTTATCGCATATATTTAATATTTCATATAAAATCCTCACAGTCTTTTCTGAAGAGTTGTCTCATCTTTTCTGGATGCTGCATGGAATGGATACATTCCATTGCCAGGCAAGTATGAAACACATAATATTAATACAAGTCAAATTGTGGTCAATACCACATAGTGGTTTTTAGATGAAGAAAAGAATAAAATGGTGTTAAAATATAATAAATGGCTACATTCTGAGATTAATGAAGAAACAACACTGTTTATTATATAAGAAAGGGATTTTCCCTTAGGGAAAAGAAAATACAACATAACTCGATTGATGTCTTTGAAGCTAAAAAAAAAATTCTCTGCTAAAGAGACTGGAGAAAATTTCATTGTAAATGCATCAGTAATTAGTACATAGAGGGTGGATAGCAGGGAGGAAACTAACCCAACATTATTACACAGCATAAGCGAAGAGATTATTGTGATATTTTGCATCCACAGTCAGAAAATAGAGACTAATACTTGTGTTCAGTTGGCTTTCACCCTTTCCCTGTTTACATTTTCATTCATCCTGCTACTGAACCCTGTGGGATGCCACTCTCCATATACAGGATGGGTCTTCCCTCCTCAATTAAGCCTCTAAAAACACTTCCCTCCCACACCCAGCCTCCTGGGTGACTCAAACTAGTCAAGTTGACAATGAGGGTAGTTCACGCATATCTCCAGCCAGAACCTTAACTCTCTAAGCCTTGTAAAACTCTTATCAAAGGACACATTAGACTGGATTTGGAATTCCAACTCATAGAAACAGAAATGAGGAATTGAACAGCTAACTCTTAAATGTGTATTTTCAAACACTCAGTTTGTGCTGAAAACGTTCACAGATATTACCCACCATTGACCCTTTTTCCCTCCTGATTTAATTGCCATTATCAACAGCAAAGTGTTACACTGGATTAAGGCCTGTTTACTACAGTTTAATGTTTTTGGAGACATAAACAAACAAAGGAAATAAAATTACTTTTGGTAGTAATTTGGTAAAATTTCCTCAGCTCTCCTCATTTTGCCTATAAACGTTTAACCTTAATATTTTCCTGTCATAGGGGTCTCGAGTGAGGGATGGTCATCTATGGATACCATTGAGTTTATTTGGTGCGTGGACAAAGAACTATATGCCCAGTGGGGAAAAATATTCACCAAGACAGGCAATTAAGTGACAACAGGAGAGACAATGGCCACTGACAGACTGACAGAAATCTAAGGCAGGTGCCACAGAATGGAAATAGCAGAGATCATGTGTTCTCAGACACGATAACAGTTACAGACCTGAGGTGAAATTGTCCTTTTCTAATCATTTGTTTTTTTGGAAAAGTTGGGTTGATAATCAATCACATTACTAGACATAAATTTGTTCCGATTTTCTCTATGATTCAGTCTTGGAGGATTGTTTCTTGGCCTTATACCATCTAGGTTATAAGATTTGTTGAAGATTGTTGTACTCTATAAAAGCATGTTTTATTTCTGTAAAATCACTTCTAATAGCCCCTTTCCATGTCTACTTAATTGTACTTTCTCTTCTTCTTTCTTAATCCTTATAATAGTGTGAATACTCATATTTTTTTCAAAGATAACTCAGTTCATCTATTTTTCTCTATTGCTTTTCGATTTGTTTTATCTCTAATCTTTAGTATTCATTCTCGTGACTTTGAATTTACTTTTTTATATTTTATCTTTCTTTGTTAGTCCTTTAATATAAAAATTTAGACTGTTAACTTGTATTCATTGTGCCATTTAAAGATATATACATTTATATTTCAGCAGAAATATTATTGAAGCTCATGGGTTGATATACTTCATTTTTTATTTTCATTTGTCTCTAGATGGTTAATGCCTTCCCTAATGACTTGCTCTGTGACCTACTGGTTGTCTAAAACTATGTTTTCCAATTTCCACACATTTGTAGATTTTCTAATTTCCCTTGTTTTTATGCTCCCAAGTCTCAATGACAATCAGAGAAATATTTCATAACACTTAAATTTTACGTTTATCAAGATGGTTGGCCTGTATCATGCAGTCTAGAAAAACATCACATGTATACTTTAGAAAAATGTGTATTCTGCTATTGTTTGGTAAAGCGTATTGTAAAATTCTGTATTTATGAATGCAGAAATATATATAAGGCTTTTCATTGTGTGTGTGTGTGTGTGTGTGTGTGTGCGCGCGCACGCGCGCGCACAATGGTTTTCAAGCCCTCTATTTTCTTGTGTCAGCTGGTTTGAGTCTGGTAGTGAATCATTATCATAGTTATATATGTAATGTTTGTTTGACTTTCTTCCTACAATTCTTTGTTCAGAGCGTATTATTTATTATGCAGAAGAGGATTCTATTTATGTAGATTATTACAAAAATAAGAAAATTATTTAGCTATAGGCTGTAAATCCAGTGCCTTCTATTCAAAGCTGTCATATTCATTTTTTGGCTAAGGCTACAACTTTAACTCTCTAAAATAGGAGTTTAGACATCTGAGATTCCCACAGTGAGTCCAGATGCCAGAGAAGTCAGTGAAGAACTAAGAGGTAAAATGACCCTGGATCTTAGCAAGCAAGCAATCTGGACACTTGAGAGCAAAGTCGAGCTGCCCTACTGTAGTCTCCCTTCCTGTTCTGTGCAGCAACAATTTCTGTAGGCAGTGCACAAGCACTGGACACTGTGTTTCTGTAAGGCTCATAGGTTCACTCCTTTGGGTCATTATTTCATTTTTCTCTGCTCAGAAGCAAAGGGAAGGGGAAGAGGTGAAGGGGGCAGCATTTGGAATGTAAATAAATAACATAATTAATAAAAATAATAAAATAAAATGAAAATGAAGATGGAAAGAGTAAATCAGAAGGAGAAGAAAATGTATAGCACAGTTCAAGAGGAGCCTAATCTAAATGAAATAAAATGAATGCTAAAAACAGAAATTGAAAAGTAGACATAATTGGTAGCTTCACAAAGACTTTAAATAGTAGCCATGAAAGCAATGGTTCTCAACCTGTTAGTTGTGACCACCTAAGAATTTCAAGAACCCTTTCACAGGGGTCTCCTGAGACCATCAGAAAACACAGGTATTCACATTACACCTCATGACAGTAGCAGAATTGCTGTTATGAAGTAGCAATGAAAATAATTTTGTGGTGAGGTGTCACAGCAGCATGAGGAACTGTGTTAAAGGGTAGATCATTAGGAAGGGTGAGAAGCACTGCCTTAAAACATTTCAACAGTGAGTTGAATGAGCAAAACTGGAAAACTGAAAACTTTGAAATTAAAACAATTGTTCTATCTTCACTGTAAGCAGAGGCTTCTTGCAGGAGCTCTTTCTCAGTGGTCCCTGGACCTGGGACATGAGTACCTTCTGGGACTTATCAGAAATGCAGATTATTTCATGACGTTTATATTTTATTACAACAATCCCTTGTTTTATAGTTGCTTCTAAACTGGTATCTTATTTCCTTTTAAAACCATAAAAAGTAGAAATTGTGCCCATGTACTTTGTCTTCTGAATGTGTATAAATGATGTCTGAGTATGAGCATGTGAGCATCATGGTGTGGAGATCAAAGTGCAGCTTTAGAACATTAGTTGTTTTCTTGTGCAATGGCTTACAGATATCTTAGGTTCTCAGGTCTGTACAGCAAGTACATTTACCTGCCAAACCATTTCACTGTCTATACTTTCTCTTATGTAAGTTCTCATTATTTTAGGTGCCACCAAGAAAGAATAAACTACTGCTGATTAAAATATTGTGCAATTGTTTTTCAATTGAATTATTTATTTATTCACTTTACATCCCAATTGCAGCTCTCCTCCTTCCAATCTCCCTTCCCACAGCCCTTCTCTGCAGTCTCTTCCTATTCTCCTCTGAGAAGGTGGAGGCCCCCAGTGGCTACCAAACCACCATGACATATCAAGTCACTGCAGAATTAGGCACATCCCCTCCCACTGATGCCAAACAAGTCAACTAAGAATGGAATCCACAGGCAGGAAACAGTCAGAGACAGCCCCTGCTTCAGTTGCTGGGAGACCCACATGAAGACAAAGCTGCACACCAGCCTGGTTCCAGCCTATGCATGCTCTTTGGTTGGTGGTCTGGGAGTCCTCAAGGGGCCAGGTTAGATGATGCTGTTGGTCTTCCTGTGGAGCCCCTATCTCCTCTGGGTCCTTCAATCCTTCCCACAAGACTCTCCAAGTTTTGTCTTATGTTTGGCTGTGGGTCTCTGCATCTTTTTCAGTCAGCTGCTAAGTGGAGCCTCGTAGAGGATAGTTATGCTAGGCTCCTGTCTGCAAGCATAACAGAGTATCATTAATATGGTCAGAGACTAGTTCTTGCCCATGAGGTAGGTCTCAAGTAGGGACCATTCAAGTTGGTTGAGCATCACTTGTGTAATAATTTTTATTAGTTCAAATTTATTTTTGTTCTACCTTATCTGTTAAAAATGAAAATTCCTCAGGCCCAACATAGACTTACTATGCAAGTAACTTTGGTAAAGAAGCCAGCAATTTGTTTTTATTGAGCCTTTTTTTTTAAATCTGACAGGTGTGAATCTTGGTTAAAAAGGGAAATCACTTGTGAAGTTTTCAGAGCTATCAGTGCCTAGTTTCTCTTCCATGCAACAGTTCCTTAATGTATTTGGGGTGTTTAAGAATTCCCAAGGCAACCAGGAAGCACTAATGTGCATCTTAAGTTAAGGATTAATAACTTGTACCTATTAGGCATAGTGCTATATGATCCTTCTCAAGAATTGGATAAAGCAATAGCTTCAGAGTGTTCGCTTGATGGAATTATCTGGAAGATACCTCATGAGTGAACAATAAATACAACATCTTCAATAGTTCTTTAATTGTTCTGGGTTATATCTAAGTCTTCAAAAAAAATTAACAAAGTCAGGAAATTCCAAAGTACAAAGTAGTTTTAAAAAATCCTGGTTAAAGATGGTATTTCAAGTTCTAAAGATAAATGCCCAAACATAAATAAAATACAAATTTTAGGAGATTTATGAATGATAATTATAGATATGCATATAGCTAAAGGAAGATTTAGCTGCTTTATAATACCTCTAAAGGGTAGAGATTTTGAAACATGTGTTTCCATAGTTCAAGGAATGGTAAAGCGAACATTACATATAAACCTTGGTATCATAGAGGGTCCTTTGGAAGATTATTACATTTTGGTACTTATTACATTTTGTCCCAAAATAAATTATATTTAAAATGTCTAGAAATAATAAAAGTATCAACATTTTTAAAATCACAACATTGCAGAACAATTAAGAGTTGAGCATTACTTGAGATTCTTCAGAAGTTTCAAAATGGAATATAAGATTGAGAACCATCTGCATAACAGCTTTCTCATATGTTTGGGGGACCTGAGCCAGCCCTAGGTAGTCAGTACAGAATGATACTATCATCTGCAGCATTAATGACATTGGCACCAGCTAATACCACAAGCTGCACTGCAGAGAGACAAGGGGCTCTTCAATTTGTAGGTATCTAGTGTTCTAGCTGTGAATAGTTTAGCATTTAGTCACTGGATACCACTGTACAATTACACAACCATCTTTTAGTATTATGTACTTATTAATAATATAAAAATTGAGCATAAATGATAGTGTCACAATAAGCCTACTGCAATAATATATGGTAGTGTGTTCAATATCAAGGGATAGTTACCAATATCTGGAGATACTTTGGTATCGTAACTGCAATATGGCTGAAATCTTCCATTATTCTTTAAGAGATAAGAACCAAAACTGGATCAAAATATCCTAAGAAGCACGGGACAGCTGAAATAAGTTGTTACAAATCTATTAATTATACATTAAGCAATCGTTTTTGTCATGTAAGAAAGTTAAATGTATCATTCAAAACTGGTTTTGAAGCCAAATATATCACTCAATAGCATATTTATAGTTAAATTGATTTATATGCATTATTTCTTGTCTTCCTTGTAATTGGTTTTTCCTCCTCCTCCTTCTTCTTTCTTCATCATCATCACTATTATTGTTGTTGTTGTTGTTACTGTTGTTATTGTGTGTTACACATTTCTTTATATTGGAGAAAATCCTTATTTGTTTTCAATGTCCATAATTTCTAAAGATAAGGGGTAAAAATAAATAGAGGAGTTGTAGAATGGTTCAGCTTATAGAAACACTTGTGCAGTAACCTGACTCCAATTCTGGGAACCCACTGTGGGGAAAGACAACTGCTGACAATTGTCTTCTTACCTCTATCGTGTCAGATATGCATCCCTCCTATTCTGCTCTCGTGTGTGTGTATGTGTGTGTGTGTGTTTCAGTCTCACTATTTTTATGACTCTAAGAACTTGGAGAAATTGTATTTCAATGCATAAAATAATTTAGCTTGTACCTCTGTTATTCTGAGAGTGTTTTCCAGCTTCCTCTAGTTATGTCTGCCAAAGCTGTAGGTCTAGGTGCTTGTGAGACTTTTAAACATTATTTGTTCATATTCATTTTGAAGGGAAAATGAAGGTTAAAATCAGAGTAATAACTTGCAGAAAGGGCTACAGAAAGTATCATTAACTTTTTCTTTTTTGTACAGACAAATTTAGTCATCAAATCAATGTAGAGATTAAATTGTTCTCACAAGATTTGAACACAATTGCTTCATCACCTATATTTTTGCATTAAAAATATATGTATATAAGCTGACATTCTATATTGTTTCTGTGAATAGACTAATAATATGGATAGAGAAAATAAATATACCTAGTTAAAATATGTTGGTGAACATTTGTGAGACTATTCACTGAGACTATTTTCCATTCCATAAGCAGAAGACAGTTACAGATTCCACTACTCCATTTGAGGCTCAGCAGAAACAGCAGCTAGTCAACAAGCCTGTAATAAAGCCTTCTGTCTCCTCAGTTATATTTAGCAAAAATAGAAAAGCTATTGAAACAAAGACTAAAGAAAATTCAAGACTGTGAACTTTAAGTTTGACTCCTATGGTTTTCAGTCTTCCTGATGCTGGACCTGTTATTCTTGTGCTTGTTCTACATATCCTTGAGACTTTTCTTCCTGTTCTGTCAAGATAATTTTATGCTGAGGAGGAGGAAGAAATGGAGTTTTCTGTTTTGGAACTAAAAGCCTGGGTTCTTATATATATACCTTCACGTTGGTGCTGACTGTGCTATATAATTAACATCCACACAGGCTTCTGTCATCTGTATTTCTCCACAAAGTATCACTAGATTCAGGCAAATTCTAAATCTAGCTCTTACATCTTACTTTACACCAACTACAACAGTATTTTCTTTGCTCAAATAAACACATATATATCTATTGCACAAGAGATAATTCTAGTAGCTAGTAATTTTGTAATTGAATAAAATTATACTAGCAAAATTGAACGATGCATTCCCAATAATGCATAAACACTCATATTTATTTCTGTTCAGTGAATAGAAACAAATGGAAGAGATATGGACCTAGATATAGAAGATATGTGTACATGTATTTTATTGGGTGACAAAGGCAACAGTAGTAGACATGTAACAGTATGTACTTTATCTTCTCACAATGGGCGAATCTGTTACTTATAACTTAGGAAGAATAATTTTTTTCTGTGAAAACATTTTATGTTTACTTTTAAAAGTAATACATATTCATCACATTTTCTGTGTGTCTCCATCTCTATCTGTCTCCATCTCTCTGTCCCTCTATCTGTGTGTGTGTGTCTCTCTCTCTGTCTCTCTGTCTCTGCCTGCCTCTCTGTGTGTGTGTATGAGAGAGAGAGAGAGAGAGAGAGAGAGAGAGAGAGAGAGAGAGAGAGAGAGAATACCTATCAGTTTTATTAGAGTTAGTTATAGGACCATTGTAGAGAGGTTATTTACTAGAGCATGAGTAAATCACCAGTGTCTACATTCCTCTCTCCCCTCCCTCCAACAAGAATTAAAATTTCAGGAGTCCTCAAAGAAAGGTGGAACCTGGTGATTGCTTTCAACTTCTATGACAGTAAGTCATGGGCCCAATCTTGTACTGGTTTTACAAAGGCAGTCACAGGTGCTGGCAGTTGAGAATAAAATGGCAAGAGAGCATTCTAGAGTATTCCAATTCTTTTTGCAGTCTTTCAATCCCCCCTTTCACAATATTATCTGAGCCATGGAGGAGATAGTGTTCATGGTTCATTTAGGGCTGGTCATTCAACATTCTTATCTTGGTAGTTTGACCAGCTATGATTCTCTGCAGTAGCTTCTACCCATTGCAAAGAGGGAAAAAAAAAAGAAAAAGAAAAAGAAAAAAAAAAAGAACTTCTCTGGCCAAAGCTAACAGTATCAGCATTTATCTACATACATGATGTAAATCTTTAGAAGACAACTTGATATATTCATCATTTCAACTTAACAAAATAACCAGCATATTCTCCACCAGAAGGCAACTTGATATACACAGCATTTCAACTTAACAAAATAACCAGTTTATTCTCCACTAAGGGTTTATGACTTCTGTGCCCACAGGCTTTTGACTAGATCTACGGTATCCAATACAAGTTGCTTCTTGTGGAGCTGCCCCAAGTCAAATCAGAAGGCAGTCATGCCTCTGCTAGTATTGAATATAAGTTGCCCACTATGCTATCAATGTAGTACACAAACCTATAATAATATATCTTAGTAAATAAGTCCTGGTGGCAGGTTTGCTACCTGCCTCAGTGGTTTGTGGTCTTGAATGAAAGACAAGAACACACAGCCTTTATATTTCAATATTCCTTATACAGCTCAATAGCTGGGCCACTGCCTAACACACACACACACACACACACATGTACATACACACGCATACACATGAGCAGTTAATTCTGAGTTATTACTTACTAATAATATGTTTTATCTTGGCTGCTCTTGATCCAGAGTGCTGCCCAACTCTCTACAGACAAAATGCTGTCCAAATTGGAAGCAGGAAAGTCTATTCCTAAGCTCTGCAAAGGCAGGGTTAGCTGATCCTTCATAATTCCTGCTTCAGTTAAGGTCTGTCAGATGGCTCTGAGCCAGAAGGCTGAATACAGAAGCTGCAATGTTTTAAGGATTCTCAGGGACTGCCCTGGCAGTCAGCAGTTCCTACAATGTGTATAAGCTTTGGAAGCTGTGCCTTATCTGCTTCCTACATATTCAGGTAATATTTAATTTCTTCTAAGATTTCTGACAGGTTTAAGACTAGTTATAGTTTCATAATCAAACGTAAGTTGTTTAGCATTAAAGAAGATGATCTAGATTTGAAAGGATGGTTTTCAGATGGTAATGCAAGTTAAAATCAAACATAATTCAGGTATAAAATTGTAAAGTCTTTGTTAGGATAGATGATAAAATACTTTATCTAAATTGCCAAATGTAATCGACTGGATGTTATAAATGTATATCATACTTTACAATTTACAAAACTGTTATAATTATATATATATCTGAGAGATATATATATCTCTCAGATATATATATCAATATATATATATCAATATATATCAATATATATATATATATATATATATATATATATATATCTCAGATAGATATATCAATGTATATCTGAGAGAAAAAGTTTTAATTGAACAAAAGGGTGAAATATAGTTCCTTGTATTTTAATGCTAATTATGTTCTAATGTTATTTACATGAGAATGTCTGCACATAGCTTCTGGAAACCTGCCCCTAGTTGGCTTTGATTAGTAAGTAATAAAGATTCCAACAACCAGTAGCTGGGCAGGGCAGAAAGAGGTGGAATTTTAGGATTCCCAAGTTTGGGACCAGGAGGAGGAGAAAAAAAGGAGATCTGCTGTGCTGGGAGAGTGTGGAGGACAGGAGAGACCCAGTGCCTAAGAAGAGTGCAGGACAGAGAGGCATGCCTGCCATGTGAAGGAGTCAGGAAAGCATGGCCCAGAAAGCAGTCCAGGGCCACCTATGAGTTTAGAGTAGCCAAGATAAAACATAAAATTAGTAAGTAACAATTTGGGATTAAGCACGGGGGGAGGGGTAGTCAGTGGTCCAGCCATTGAGCTGTATAAGGCACATTAGAATATAATGGCTGAGTATACTTTTTATTTGGGAACACAAACCATTGAGGTGGGTAGAGAACCCACTACTGGGATTTATTTATTAAATAGTTAATTAACACAAACCAAAAAACAAGTTTTTATTCTCTTCCAGACAGCGTCTAGTTATGGGGACCAGGCTAGCTTTATTCAAAATCCTCCTATGTCAGTCTTCTGAGTTTTTGAATTTCAGAAGTGTGCTGTTGTATCTGACTCTGCGTTTATACTTTCAAAAAACAGAACTCAACACATCAATGTTTTATCTCATCCCTTGGCAGCACTCTCTCTTTTGCAATTTCTTTTTTTCATTATTATTGAAAACAATTTTCAAATTTAACTATAATTTGAACATATTCTTCCCCCTGGCCAAGTTCTTCTATAACTCTCCTCCTCCCTGTCTACCTTTAAGTTCTTTCTCAAACAAACCAACACCCAATATAACAAAACCAAAAGAACAAAATAAAACCAACACCACACACACACACACACACAAAAGCAAACTGTAGTCTAATAAATGCATGGCCAACGACAACAACAAAACCTGTGGAGTCCATTACATGTTGTTCAACTATTCTTGAACTTGAGATCTTCCCTGGAGTCTTTAATATACCCAGTGTCATTCTATTGAAAAAAAAGTGACTTTCAAAATTCCAGCAAGTATAAATGACAGTTGAGTTGTTAACCTTTACTCCAGTGTCTATGATTTTCATTAATTCATTGGTTATTTGAACTGTAACTAATAAAATATAAAAATAAAGTATAATAAGATAAAACAGAAATCATCACAACAAACTTGGACGAAACACACCTGTGGGGGGGAAAAAAAGATCCCAAGAGGAGGCACAAGAATCAGAGACTCAGTGGTTCTCACACTCAGGAATTTCATAAAAATGCTAAACTGGCAGCCATAATACTCTCATAGATGACCTGGTGCAGTCTTGTTCGGGTCCTGTGCATGCTGCTTCAGCCTCTGTGAGTTCATATGAGCTTTGCCCATGTTGATTTAGAGGAGCTTGGTTTCTTGGTGTCATTCACCCTCTCTGACTCTTACACTGTTCTTCCTCCTTTTCTGCAGGATGTCCTGAACTCTGAGAAGAGGGATTTGTTGCGGATATACCATTTTGAGCTGAGTGTTCAAAGGTCTCTCACTCTCTGTGTAATGTCTGGCTTTGGTTCTCTATTTCTTACCACCTGCAGTGGAAGGAAGCCTCTCCTACAATGGCTGAACAAAGTCTCATACAAATGCCCTTACAAGTGGAAACCACAAGAAGAAATGTATAGATTTTTTACATTTCTGCTTTGAAGAAGTTTACAATACAGGGTTGGTGTGTAAATCAGTAAAAATAGCCATAAACTGCAAAGATTGCTTTATGAACTACTTCTAATGTAGCCCTGGGCATTTTCAGGAAGGTCAGTATCTGTCCAGCATTGTAAGAATGCAAGAAGTAAGAACTTTGATTGGTTACTTTTTTACTACAATGATAAAATACCATGGCCAATATAATTTATAGAAAAGTATTTAGGGGACAGCTCAGGCTATCCTGCTGACTTCTTTATCTCCCTGGCTCTGAGGAGCTTCTCTCAAAGCCATACAAGATATGAATAGAGTTAAAAATATTACTAATATTGTAAATAAATGTATCATGTGTATAATATAATCTGAGAATACAATGAGTTTATGTCTATTGTAATATATTTTTATGCCTCCCAAATATAAAACATAGGTATTTTTGCTTACCAAAAAAATGAAGCATTGTAGTAAAACATTTTGAGAACCTAATGATGTTTTTGCCTTTTAATTTTTTTTCTTCACGTAGGTCAAGTATATGCGGCAGGCATTTTATTCAGAGAGCAACATGTGCACAGAATGCAAGCATGAAGTTGTCCAGTGAAACACTAAAAAAATTAAAAGAATTTAGCAATGCTTCTTTGTCCACAACTATAAATGTATCTGTTTGAGGTACTCACATGTGTTTGTGGCTACATCCATGCAGTATTTCTTTTACAATGTATGTCTCCTACAAGATTTTTTTTTTAATCTAAAATAACATCCCTTTAGTGGGCATTGATTCAGTCCCTTCTATTCTAGTACCTTTTTTCTCTGTGTATATACTTCTCATGTGTGCATGTGAGTGTGTGTGTGTTTGTGTATATGTGTATATGTGTGTGTGCATGTGACTTGTGTATGTACACGTGTGTGTGTGTGTGTGTGTGTGTGTGTGTGTGTGTTTTTGTGTGTGTGTGTGTGTGTGTGTTTTAGAGATTGAACCTAGGACCTTGTGAAGTGTAGAGTCTGGAAATTGTGACTTTAGTATTGAGAACATATTTTAAATTGAAAGTTTAAACTATGATCTAATGATACTAAAGACAAAACTGTTTAAAATGTTTTCAGGACAAAGAGATGATAAAGAACTAGAAGCCTCAAAAATATGAGTAAAATGAATCCTTCCTCCCTTAATTTGTTTCATTCAGGCATTGTGCTTGCAACAATGGTGCAAATTCAATGGTGGGGAATTAGGGAAAGGATGTCATAGACTTCCTTCCTTCCTTCCTTCCTTCCTTCCTTCCTTCCTTCCTTCCTTCCTTCCTTCCTTCCTTCCTTCTTCCTATTCCTTCTCCTCCTACTTACCTGCTCAGGGAAGAAAGTCCAAAGGATTCCTTCAGGGGAAAATGAAGTGAGAGGTCATGAACCTAGCTGATTCTGTTGTTGCTCAGTTGAGATGCTGTTTTCTACACCCAAGTAAATTGCAAATTCAAATAGAGCTACAAATTCAAATGGAGCATAATTACCTTTGAGGCTTTTCTTTAAGCAGAGGATCAATCCTAATGGTATTTTATCACCTCAAAATCCAAAGAATTCTAAACAACAACAATAAAACTTTCTAAACATGGGTTGTAAAGCAATAACTTTTGTCTGTTTTGCTCCTGTGAACATTAGAAACAAATAACCCAGAAAATACTTAAGTCACAGCACTATCTCAATAAGGCCTGTATATAAGCCTCCTCCAAGGTCCTTGGTTATTCCAATGTGCTGCGTCAATAAGCAGCCACAGAAAAATCAGTAGTGCATTGCCCACCATTTTTATCAGAATTACCTTGGTTCTCAGAGTGAGTTAACAAAAAACGATTTTTTGTCTGGTGGATTGAAATGTGCAAATGACTGTCAAACTTGTCTAAGTTGCTTGAAGATGTTTAGATAGAGGCCATTCACAAGCGGAGCTGTATGAGTATCAAGCTGGGTAGCAGATGGAAAAGCTAAAGATAAAGAGAAAAAGCCTCATTACAGAGGAGGTGTTATGTCACTGAGTAGTTCTAACTTTTGCCAAACAGGTGAGAAGAGCCATTGAGATTATCCTAGTGAAGGTTTTGAAGAAGGACAGACGAAAGGGAGGCCAAATGGAGACTACTCATAGAGTCTAGTCACAAAATAGAAAAAAAAAAAAACAAAAAAAACCACAGAAATAACATACACATACTCTCAAGAGTGAGATTAATTGACCTTCAGATTTTGTTAAAAACAAAAAACTAAGGGGCTAGAGGCTAGGACTGAAGCTAACTGATAGAGGAGTGCACACGCTCAGATCCATTCCCAGTATCCCATAAACCATAAAGCACGTATGGTGGCACAAATCTTTAATCCCACCATTTAGGAAATGCAGAGAGTGTGACCAGAAGTTAAAGGCCACCTTCAACTATAGAGTGAATTTGGGGCCAACTTGGAATACAACAAAATCTGTCTCAAAACAAAACAAACAAAAACAAAACAAACAATAAACAAAACAAAAACAGAAAGTAAGAAAAAGAAAGAAAGAAAGGAAGGAAGGAAGGAAGGAAGGAAGGAAGGAAGAAAGAAAGAAAGAAAGAAAGAAGGAAGTGAGGGGAAACGGTGGGATGGGAAAGGAAGGGAAGGGAAAACGAGAAAGTCAAACTCTTTCTGTCTGTTTGATTTCAACAGCAGCAGCACTTGTTTCCTCTATTGTGTTTAATTTGGAAAACACTACAAACTAAATTGGTGTCCTGTTCAAATATTAGATAAATATATATGAATTCAGAAAAGTAGTCCAGAGAAGCACTGGCAGGGAGAAAAACGGACGTTTTTGTCAGGCAATAACTAAATCCCCTCTAGCTGCTGACAAGAAATTGAACTGAACTGCTCTTACATCAGAAGGCTGTCCTAGACAGGATCAGCTACGTTGGGCTTGATCCTTATGAGTACGGTTTCAAAAATCCAGATGTACTTTGGAAAGGCTAAAAAAGTGATTGTTTTCTGGCTGCTTCAGTTTTTTAAAGCTGGCACAGAGCCGTTTATAAACAACAGTGAGGGAGTAGAACCTCTTTGGCCTTTCTTACTGCACTAGATACTACAGCTGGATATAGAAAACTTTACCGCTGAGAGTTTTTTGTTTGGTCTGAAGATACTTTAAAATTTAATAACAATATGTAAGAAACTAACACAATTATGGTAAATAATGGTGTGGATGTAAAACATGAACAAGCACATAGTAATATTCATGATGAACTGGGAAAAAAATCATAAGGGGAGATCAGCACCATGTGCAAACTTACTAACATGCCATAGAAAAGTGATCAACGGAGTAGACACTTTAGTACCACTTTTTTGCTTATATTATTATTATTATTATTATTATTATTATTATTATTATTGTTATTATTAATTTATTTTACTTTAAATTAGAAAAATGACATTGTGATAATTATTATCAATTATACTTTTTTTTCCATACTTCCCCAACATTTTCTCTTCCCTCACTTGATGGTCTCCTTTTTGCATATAATTTCTTCTTTTTATTCATATCATATATATTCCATTATTTTCTCCTGTCTTCTCTTCCAATCTGCTTTGATATTTCTTCCTTTCTTCCCACAGTGCTTTTAAACTTTCATATGCAACACATACACAGCAAGAGAGGGGCAAGAGAGGATGAGGTAGGGAGAGAGAGATATCGATCTCTATCGATCGATTGATATAGATATATAGTTATATAGCTATATACCTATATAGCTATTGATAGATAGATAGATAGATAGATAGATAGATAGATAGATAGATGATGGATAGATAGATAGATAGATAGATAGATCTTCAAAAGTACCTCACACATATATTTCATTCATTCATCTAACTACTTGCTTAGAACAGCTACTAGTGTTAGTATACTCAATAAAATCACCACTTTAACATGTAAAATGACAAGAATATAAAATCTTTATATTCACACTGACAGTAAAATGTTATTTTTTTCTTCTACCCAATTTCATAGCCAAGCATTATGTCTCTAATAACTTAAAGTATGTTTTTATATTTAAATTTTCTTCATACATCTTATTTAGCACTACAGTTTCTATACTTTTATTGTCTATTTGTTTGCATAAATATTTATACAAACAACTGTTTAATCTTTTCATTGCAAAGCTGTTCAGCTTTAAATATTAAATTTGAAAATTTTGGCTTTATACAATTATTTTATTCCAAGATTATTTGAGATTTTAATGTAAGGTATAAATGATAAATATCATTTTTAATGTTTTTATTAATTCTTTGAGAATTTTTCCATATTCACCCCACTCTTCTAACTCCTCTGTATTCAACCAACTTTATATTTTCCCTCTCTCCTTTCCTTTTTTTCTCCTTTCCCTTCCCCTCCCCTCTCCTTTCCTCTCCTGTATTCATCATACCCTCTCTTCTGCCTTCCTCCCTCCTCTCCTCTCCCCCTTCTCTTCCCCTCTCTATTCCTTTCCTCTTCCTTCCTCCTCCTTTCCCCCTCCCTATTCCTTCCCTCTCCCCTCCCCTTCCCATTTCTCCCCATTCCTTTCCTCTCCTGTCCTCTCCTTACCCTCTCTTCTCCTCTTCCCTCTGCCCCAATTCCTGTCTCTCACCGAGTCCAGTCTATACTTGCCAACTAATCCTGGTCCTAGATCCTTAGCTAGAATGTGGTCTACATACCCGGTGCCACAGCATTAAAAAGCACAACAAAACAAACAACAAACCATAAAAATAAAACAAATGAACAAGCAACAACAAAAAACAACCAACTTTCCTCTCTAGCAGTAACCTAGTAACTATTTCCTCAGCAAGAAGTGGGATTTTATTTCCATCTGCTGTCTTCCATAATCTATTTTTTTGTTTTTGCTGTCTTAAAATAGCCTTGTGCATGCTATCACAAATACTGTGAGTTCATATATGCATCTGTCCATTGCATCTTGAAAGCAGTGTTTTTTTCTGTCTTTTTTAAAGTCATCTATCACCTCTGTCTCCTACAGTTTTTCTGTCCTCTTTAAGCATAGATAACTTTGTCTTGAGGAAGAGATATGATATAAATGCCCACTCTGGGGCTTAGCACTCTGTCTTAGTTACTTTTCAATTGCTGTAACTAGACACTATGACCAAGGCAACTTATGGAATGAAGTTTATTTGGGGCTTTTAGTTTCGGAGAGTGAGTCTGTGACCAAACATACAAAGGAGCATGGCAGCAGGCAGGTATGAAACTGGATAAGTAAATGAGGTCTTACATCTTGAGACACAACCATCATTCAGAGGCGGGTAGAGAGGAAGAGAGACAGAGACAGAGACAGAGAGACAGAGAGACAGAGAGAGACAGAGAATTGAGATTGGTGCTGTCTTTTGAAACATCAAGTCTGCCACACACAGTGATACACCTTCAAAATGACCATGCCTCTTAATCCCTCCTAGACAGTTTTACCAACTAAGGGCCAAGTATTAAAACATAGAAGCCTTTGAGGTCCATTTATATTCAAACTACCACATACTCTTAATCCTCTTATGCATATTTTGATGAGTTGTAGATCTCTGTGTTAATTATTATCTACTGCTTTTCTGATAAAAATTGAAAGATGAATTGATCTATGGGAGCAGCAATAAGTCATGAGACGTTGTTTTAATACTATGTTCATTTTACAAAATAATAGTGGTAGGTTTCGTGGGGAGCAGATGAAATTTTCAGTAAATATGTTTTGCTGACATGATCATGGCCATGGCAAGGATCTTAATACCTCAGACCACAGAAATTGCAAGGCTTTCTCTGGGTCTAAATACAGATGATGGTGGGTAGTTGACCTTTAACTAAAACCAGTATGGGCAGAAAATATTAACAGCAACTTCCTGGTCCTGGGTATTAACATCATATACAGAAAACCTCAGCTCAAACTTCTACATCTAGATGACAGTAGCCTAAGACTGCTCCCCTACAGAGACATCCTACTGAGGTTAGCTAACTACCTCCTCTTCATTCATCCTGTACATAATAAATTAACTGAGTCTCTGAACCTCTCCTGCTGCATCTCCATCCCAGCACATAACTCACCAAATTGCAACTTCTATATGTGTGTCTGTTGTTTCATTGTTGCCCTTTGCCCCAGTTAGGCCAATCCCTAAACTGTGACGGTTGCAGCAGGTGTTTTCTTAGGGCCACTGACCTTTCTAGCCACAGGATCTTATTCTATTTTGAGTGCCAGGTATAGATTCAATCACTTTTTAAAAGTGGTTAACTTCATAACATTCCATGCCAGTACTATACCAGCAGATACATCTTCTGAGGCAGGCTAAATAACAGCTTATGGGGCTCACAACTTGGTGAAGTTGATGATAAACTTTTCCTCTTTTGGTAACGTCCACATCTTTCATCACTATAAAACTACCTGGTAGAGATGAAGCTTCCAACTGAAGACCAGCATGTCTTATGATTCAAATATATGGTATCTTAAGTAATAGGGTCTTGCTTTCAAATTCTAGAGAGCAATTAAGAGCACTGGTGTTAGTATGTGATTTGGGGGAAGTCTATGAAATCACATTGGCCAGAAACTCAAAAACAGGTAACCCAATCAGGGTACTGGGATTTTTATTTCATGTTGTATTATGTCTAGTTGAGGTATTTTACCCTGTTTAGAGTAACTCAGTTTGCATCTTAAAGTGTAAATATGTATATATTTTAGTAGGTTCCCATATGGTTCTTTGAAAAGGCTTTCATCGTTAGTCATTTATCTCCACATTTTCTTTTCTACCCTAGTCTAACATCCCTCACTCAGTTTAATCCTTACTCTCCATTCTATTTTATATCTTTATAACACAATATCTTATTTCAACTTCCTTGAAAAATTACCTCCTGCTTGTTACATGTTGCTTAACCCCTATGGGCCTTCCAGATATGATCCACTCATATCTAAAGCTTCAAAAGCTAACATCTACATATTAGAGAAAATATTCCACAATTATCTTAATGAACCTGGGTTATCTCATTTAGAGCAATTATTTCTTGTTCTATCCCTTTATCTAAAAAAAAATCACAATTTCATTTTTAACATCTGAATAATGATCCATTGAATAAGTATACCACATTTTCATTATCTATTCCTCAGTTGTTAGGCATCTAGGCTGTTTCCATTTTCCGATTATTATGAATAGCATAGAAATGAACACAAGATAGAAAGTATCTCTGTAGTGAGATAATAATTCATTGGATACATATACATGACTAGTATAGCTGGATCTTACAATAAATCTAATTTTAGCTTTTTTTGAGGAAACTCCATGTTTGTTTCCTTTGTGTCTGAACCAGTATGCCATCACAGCCGCAAAAACTGTTGCTCATTTCTAAAATCCTCTCTAGACCTGCTATCATTGGCTTCTCTTAATCTTGGCCATTATGACTTTAATATGGTGGAACATCAGATCTATGCCTCGGCCTAAACCTATGTCACAGCTATCTGGACCCCAGTCTCACCCCTCACCCCAGTCCTGCCCAACGAAAGTAGGTCTCCCAGGAGTACTAACACACCAAAAATCACAGGTGAGACCACCACTGCTTCCCAAATACCAGGCACAAGTGGGACCCTCCCAGAGCCCACAGGACCCAGGAACTGCAGAGTAGCTGAGGACAGAATTCTTCCTGTTTCTATCTGTGGCCTGGGCTGGCCCCATGACACAGGTATCTGGACCCCAGACTAGCCCCGCACCCCAGTCCTTCCCAGAGAGAGCAGGTTTCCCAATAGTATTAACACACCAAAGATCACAGGAGTGCGGACACACCTGAGACCACAGGCTCACAGGCTCACAGGAGGGAAAAGCTCCAGTCTGAGAGAGCAAAACCAGCTATCACCAGAGATAACTGGATGGCAAAAGGCAAGCACAAGAAAATAAATAACAGTAACCAAGGCTACCGGGCATCATCAGAACCCAGTTCTCCCACCACAGAAAGCCATGGATACCCAACATATCTGAAAAGCAAGATTCTGATATGAAATCACATCTCATGATGATAGAGGTTTTAAGGACATAAATAGCTCCCTTAAAGAAATACAGGAGAACACAGGTAAACAGGTAGAAGCCCTTAAAGAGGTAACACAAAAATCCCTTAAAGAATTATAGGAAAACACAACCAAACAGGTGAAGGAATTGAACAAACCATCCAGGACATAAAAATGGAAATATAAACAATAAAAAATCATAAAGGGAGACAACTCTTGAGATAGAAAACCTAGGAAAGAGATCAGGAGTCATAGATGCAAGCATCACGAACAGAATACAAGAGATAGAAGAGAGAATCTCATGCGTAGAAGATACCATGGAAAACACTGACACAGCAGTCAAAGAAAATGCAAAATGAAAAAGTTCCTATCTCATAGCATCCAGGAAATCCAAGACACAATGAGAAGACCAAAACTAAGGATAATAGGCATGGAAGAGACCAAATATTCCCAACTTAAAGGGCCAGTAAGTATCTTCAACAAAATTATAGAAGAAAACTTCCCTAACCTAAAGAATGTGATGTCCATGGACATACAAAAAGCCTACAGAACTCCAAATAGATTAGACCAGAAAAGAATTTCCTACCTCCACATAATAGTCAAAACACCAGATGCACAGAACAAAACAAAAAAAGAATATTAAAAGCAGTAATAGAAAAATGTCAAGTAACATATAAAGGCAGACATATCAGAATTGCACAAGACTTCTCGACAGAGACTATAAAAGCCAGAAGATTCTGGACAGATGTCATACAGAACGTAAGAGAACACAAATGCCAGCCCAGGCTACTATAACCAGCAAAACTCTCAATTACCATAGATGTGAAACCAAGATATTCCATGACAAAACCAAATTTAAACAATATCTTTCCACAAATCCAGCACTACAAATAATAGTTGGAAAACTCCAACACAAGGAGGGTAACTACTCCCAAGAAAAACAAAAAAATTAATCTGTTTTCAACAAACCCAAAAGAAGATATCCACACAAACTTAATTACACTTCCAACAGCAACATTAAAGGGAAGCAACAATCACTGTTCCTTAATATCTCTTAACATCTATGGACTCATTTCCCCAATTAAAAGACATAGACTAAGAGACTGGATATGTAAACCAGACCAAGCATTTTGCTGCATACAGGAAACGTAGCTCAGTGACAAAGACAGACACGACCTCAGAGTAAAAGGCTGGAAATTTTTTTTCAAGCTAATGAGCCCAAGAAACAAGATGGAGTAGTCATTCTAATATTGAATAAAATCGACTTTCAACCAAAAGTTATCAAAAAAGATAAGGATGAACACTTCATACGCATCAAAGGAAAAATCTACCAAGATGCACTCTCAATTCTGAACATCTATGCCCTGAATGCAAGGGTACCCACATTCATAAAATAATTTTTTACTGCTTAGTCTATCTGGATACAAATCATTTCTTTTCCCAACAAACATCCCATATAAAATCACATAAAACCTCCTATAAGAATTATTATAAAACTTTTTAAATGAGTTATATTTTCAATTATTTGGTTTTAACTAAGAAAACTATACAACCTTGCCTGTGAGAAAAGGCTCCTACTCTGAAATAAAAATAGTGCTAGGAAGACCTCACATGAAGCTTCAGTGCTTAATTCCTGGAAATGTTAGACATGTACTATTGCTATAAATATATTCCTTAATGCTTACAAGAAAACCATTAAAACAATACCAGGGAAAATGGAGGAAGGGCTGCAGTAAACAGTTTCCTTTGGAAATGAGAACAATAAACCTGTTTTTTTAAAGAATAAGAAAATAATGGATGGTACTAGAGACTCTAGATATTTTCCATTAGTAGTATTTTAAACTGAATAAAATTTTCTGTCTAAAAACAAATTATAAACCCAGTCTAAAATCTTTAAAAATAAATAATTCACCATTCATTTACAAGTCAGTGAAGAGAATAGTCTTGGCTAATAGTGGCATCAAAATAAACTCTAAGATAATTACACTGGTAATGATGTAAAAAATTTAAGAACTATTACTCCACAAGTTAAAATTCAAAAAAATTAATAATAGTATTGATATTTGTCTAGAATTTCTAAATTTGTTACTGTGACTCACAATATAAAAAACTTAAAGTGCACATTTTACTATTTTGTACATATCAAATTGGTTAGAAGTTTTTGATAATCTCATTGGGGGAGGAATAAAATGGCATGCTGAGGTTTTCCTGCTTTGTAAGAGTTTTTTTTTTTTGTATGTTGTTGTATTTTGGTATTATATTTTATTTATGCTATAGCCATTCGTAATCATATCACTACCAGCTAGAACTTTTTAAGAGCCACATATTAAAATTCTATATCATCTAATAGATTTGTTTAGTGTATGTGGAGTGTGAGAGAGAGGAGAAAGGGAGAGAGAGAGAGAGAGAGAGAGAGAGAGAGAGAGAGAGAGAAACAGACACAGAGAGAGAACCATCATGTTCCACTTTTTAAAGATGGAATAATGGAGCATATTCTATTTTTAGTTCTTTTATTCATTTTGTCAGGCTTTTAAGAGCAGAGAAAGAAAAACAGTCATTTTTTTTTCTCTACAGATTTAAGCATTGCTGATTGCCTTTTAAAGCTGGAAATATTTATGGCTGAATGATAAGACTCAGTGTATTCTGCACAAAAGGCAGATAGATTTATGCACTTTACTTGAATCATTAATATTATATAACGTACAATTATTTGGACTTTTAGGGTCACGTGAATAAGTGGGGGCTGTTCTGCTTGTTTATTTGTTGTTTAGATAATGCTCTCAAGCATTTAAATAATTGTAAAAGGAACAACATAAGTAAGACTGAAAAGTCTGCCTGGAAATGAAAGCGCAGTACCTTTTTGTCTTTCAATGGAAAATTCCTCTCAGAAATGTTCAGAACCGTCAATGGCTTTTCATGACAGACACAAACACCTCCAAGAACAGGTTATGTCTTCAGGTTGGAGTGTGATAGTTTACAAGTGACATTAACAAAGACAAACTTGCTTCAATTAGATAGTGTTAATTAGTGATTCTTATATAATTATCAACATCTGGTCTCTTTTTCACCTGCTTTTCTTTTGCTGATAATTTCAATCTCCATTTAGGTGACGTTAGCAAGTAAGCTACAATGTAGGAAAAATGTCAGATAACATATCTACTGCTTAAGTTTAATATCAAGATGAAATGATAATTAATGAACAGAATTTGATGATAGAAGAAATCAGAATAATTAGTATCAGAAAGAAAATAACACAAACATAATTATATCTAGTAGCCCAAGGTTTCTAGAAGTTTGAACAAAGGTCTGAATATTGTTTCTAAAGGTCCATCTGACCTTAAGGCAGAGATCATTATGACTTATTTGATTTGATACCAATATATAACAGTTCTGAAAAAGTAAATACATTGATGTAATTATCTAGTTAGTTAAAAATTCAAAAACATAGCACCCAAGATGCTACCCGTGTTCCTAGATTGTTTTACACTGAGGCACGTAGCAGTGGCACTATGAAGACTCAGTGGATTCTTAAAAAGAACACATGCCTTTGAGAAGGAAAGGTGAATGGGAGAATAGAAGATAATTTTGAGAGGAAAGAATGGGGAATCAATTTTATCAAAACACATTATATACATATATATAATTATCAAATAATAAAAACTTTAATATTTACAGAAAAGAATTAATTTGAAATAGATTTTTGTTTCAGTGTTTATTTGTTGTAAAGTGTTCTGATATGTGCAACAACTTCTACCCAAGTAACTGGAAGATAAGTGTGTTATGGACATTGAAGAACAATTGTCTCTGAATCATTCTGGGCAGTAATTTGGAGCTATCTAGACATATGGAAGGGATGAAAAGTTATCCAAAAGTAGTAACTCCACCAATTCCAATGATTCTTTTTCTATATTCAACACTATGTAGATGTTTGCATAAGACTCTTATATGAATGAAGTTGTTCTTGAACTTGAAGTTGTCTATTTGGTAATTAGAAGTCTGAAAATATTACAATGTGTCATATATTATTATGATGAAAAAAACCCAACACCAGTTTTAATTAGAAGTCTGAAAATATTACAATGTGTCATATATTATTATGATGAAAAAAACCCAACACCAGTTTCATTCCATTTGAAATGTTAGTTGATTATTGTTCTACAGATATATATTAAACTCTAAAATAACAATACTTATACCTTCATAAGGTATTAATGTGAAAGAACTTCAGGACAGAGATAGGCAAGTCTATATCATTAGAAGGACCTAAACCAAGCAGAACATGGATGGTAGGAGAAGCTTGAGAATCAAATACTATTTCAAACCAAGAGTGAAAGAACACTAATAGTGAACATTCCTAAGGGACCAAGATGCTTCTACTGAACAGATATTATTGAGAAGATCTGAAAATGTCAGGCAAATTTTGACAGACTCCCCATGGACTCCAAAATGAAGATAAGCACAAGGAAAATCAGTTGAGCTAGGGAAATCAGATCTTATGAAATATCTACTTTCAGGCTGAAGAAATTTCCAGTAACTCTTATTTCCACTCCTTATTCTGTAAGTAATAGAGATTTACTCTTTGCAAATTTGTTTTTTTAAAAAAAAAACTGAAAACAGAAATAAAATTGAGTAAATAAGAAATGTTTGTCTCTCCTCTGGGGCTTATGGACTATCTAGTCTCAAGTCCTTAGCTCTAACAATAGTGCCAGATATGTGTTTGATATTGTGGATTGGTCCTCAAATCCAATCAGCAAATGTTTGGTTATTCCTATAACATTCATGTCACTATTACACTAGTTGACATGTGTTCTCAGAGTGGTTGTTACTGTAGCTCTCAAGATTCATAGTGGGGTAAGGTTTGTGATTACTTGTCTGGTCTGGCAGCATACATAGTACCTCCAAGCGTATGAAAGCTACCAGTAGGAATGAAGTTTCTAGATCTGCATGTGTTTGATATCTCCACATTCTATGACCCAAGTATCCCATATCTTCATCAACATGGCCTTACTACCAAGTTCTTGAAGGCCATCAGGAGTTTCTCTCTTTGTTTTACCTATACTCTGAAATTTTATTCCATGGAAGTTAATTTGTTTTTGAGATTGTAATATAATCATGTAGTTTTTCTCTCTCAGCTCTCCCATTAACCCCCACTCCTGCTCTCTTTAAAATCCATGCATACACACACACACACACAGACACCACAAACTTCTGCTAAGTCTGTATAATGTTATTGTATGTATGTTTACATGGCTGCCAAAGTAGCATTGGCTAACCCATTAGTGTGCTCTTCCCTGGAAAAGACTATTTCTCCTGATTTCAACATCGCTTTGTGGCTTTTTGTTCTTTGTTTGAAGTTGAGGCTTTATGAGATTTACCTGTTCCATGTTAGGATGTCATTGCTAACATTCTTGTTCAGGTCTTAGTTAGGCAGTCATGTTGGTGAGATTTGTTGGGTATAGATGCCAGGCATGTTGGGTATAGATTCTGACATTTCTCCTACTCAGTTCCTCCAAATGCTCCCAAGTCAGTAGCACATATACATGCTGGGTACATTTTTCTGTCTATCCAAGTACTTTGATAGACTTCTGTCTGATCATCAGCTTGCAAAACTGAGGACCTAAGAGACAAGAAGAGATTAAAATGAAACTCAGATGATACTTCATATCATTCAAATGTTTGTTTTTGTTTTTTTGTTATTAGTTTTTTTATTGGATATTATATTTACATTTCAGATTTTATCTCTTACCACATTCTCCCCACCACCCAGGAACCCCCTATGCCATCCCCCTTTCTTCTGCTTCTATGAGGATGTGCTCCCACCTACCCCCCCCACTCCCACATCCCCACCCTCAAATTACCCCCCCCCCCCCACTCAGTGTTCAGCCTTCATGGGATTCCATGAAGGAGTCTCCTCTCCCACCTATACCCGACAAGGACATCCTCCCCTACATATACAGATAGAGTCATGGGTCCCTCCCTATGTGCTCCCAGGCTAGTAGTTTAGTCCCTGGGGAGCTCTGGTTGGGTGGTATTGTTGCTCTCCTCATGGGGCCATGAACCCTTTCAGCTCCTTCAGTCTTCTCTCTAACTCCTCCATTGGGAACCCCTTGATCAGCTCAGTGGTTAGCTATGAGCATCTGCAATTGAATATGTCAGAATCTGGTAGACCTCTAAGGAAATAGCTACATCAGACTCCTATCAGCATGCTCTTCCTGACATCCACATCAGCGTTTACCTTTGGTGACTGCACATGGGATGGATACCCAGGTGGAATGGTCTCCAGACAGCCCCTCCTTCAGTTTCTGTCCCACACTTTGTCATCATATTTACTCCCCTGAGTATTTTGTTACTCCTTCTAAGTAGGACCAAGACATTCACACTTGGTCTTCGTTCTTCATGAGCTTCATGTGGTCTGAGAGTTGAATCTTGACTATTTCAGGCTTTTGGGTTAATATCCGCTTATCATTGAGTAAATACTATGTGTGTTCTTTTGTGATTGGGTTACCTCACTCAGGATAATATTTTCTAGTTCTATCCATTTACCTAATAATTTCTCGAATTCATTGTTTTTAATAGCTGAGTAATACTCCATTGTGTAAATGTACCACATTTTTGTATCCATTCCTCTGTTGAAGGACATCTGGGTTCTTTCCAGCTTCTGGCTATTATAAATAAGGCTGCTATGAACATAGTGGAGCATACATCCTTGTTATATGTTGGACCATCTTCTGGGTATATGCCCAGGAGTGGTATATCTGGGTCCTCAGGTAATGCTATGTCCAATTTTCTGAGGAACTGCCAGACTGATTTCCAGAGTGGTTGTACCAGCTTGCAATCCCACCAACAATGGAGGAGTGTTCCTCTTTCACCACATTCTCGCCAGCATCTACTATCACCTGAGTTTTTTATCTTAGCCATTTTGACTGGTGTGAGGTGGTATCTCAGGGTTGTTTTGATTTGCATTTCCCTGATGGTTAAGGATATCGAGCATCTCTTAAGGTGCTTCTCAGCCATTCGAGTTTCCTCAGTTGAGAATTCTTTGTTTAGCTCTGTACCCCATTTTTAATAGGGTTATTTGGTTGTCTGGAGTCTAACTTCTTGAGTTCTTTGTATATATTGGATATTAGCCCTCTATCAGATGTAGGAATGATCTTTTCCCAATCTGTTGGTTGTCGTTTTGTCTTATTGACAGTATCCTTTTCCTTACAGAAGCTTTGCAATTTTATGAGGTTCCATTTTTCACTTCTTAATCTTAGAGCATAAGCCATTGGTGTTCTGTTGAGGAACTTTTTGGGTCTTCCCCAACTTCTCTTCTATTAGTTTCAGTGTATCTGGTTTTATGTGAAGGTCCTTTATCCACTTGGAGTTGAGCTTTGTGCAAGGAGATAAGAATGGATTGATTTGCATTCTTCTGCCTGCTGACCTCCAGTTGAACCAGCACCATTTGTTGAAAATGCTGTTCTTTTTCCACTGGATGGTTTTAGCTCCATTGTCAAAGATCAAGTGACCATCAGTGTGTGGGTTCATTTCTGGACCTTCAATTCTATTCCATTGATCTTCCTGCCTGTCTCTGTGCCAATACCATGCAGTTTTTATCACTATTGCTCTGTAGTAGAGTTTGAAATTTAAGATTTCTGATATCTTCATTGATACAAGGTATTATTAACCTCTCTTGGTAGGGAACTTTAAAAAATTATATACTGTGAATAGTTTCTTTCTGTGCACTCACTTTGGTACCTGGTTTATTAGCTTGCTTATTTAAGAACAGTATTTCTTAAGTCCTTGTTGCTAAGTCCTATGTCTACTATTCTGTCTCCCACTGCAGCCATACTTACTTATCTCAGGTACTGTACATCAAAATTGATAGCTATACTCATAAAGTTCCATCATTGTTCCCACTGTCATGCGATATGTTCCAGGTATTTCCTAGATCAGAACTATACTACTACAACTGGGTATTGACAGAAACATAGAAATTCCCCTTCAGACCTAACACTATGACAAATAGGAGCCAGAATAAGTGTTCCTTTCTTTATGTGTTTTCTCCTTAATTATTTCTTATTCTTGGAGGAAGAAAATTAATGCCATATACAAAGGAACCAACTATTCTTTTACTATGTTAAAAAGGGTAGGATGATAATAATATTTACCCATGAAGCCAACTTGTGTGTTTCAACCACTGGTCAGGAAAATTAATCTCTGCTGACTAAAGTAACTCTGTAATTGTGGGCAACATTAAGTTATCTTTTGGGTTATAATTTTTTAAAAGTTTTAACCAAAGTATATGTTGCAGCAGATTCACAACTGGGTTAATTTTGAAACTCAGTTCTAGACAGTGTTCTGATCTCACCAGCTTTGAATTTTATTTATTCCTTTTTGACACTTATTGATTCACTTTTCTGTTTTATCTGGGATAATCACGATCCTCAAATCTTATAAAGAAGTTAACTTACCCTTATACAATATCACCATGCAATTTAATCACTTGTTTAAAAGACTGGCAAATAACTGGTGATTTAAGCTCTAACACACTCTCCAGCTAAATTGGTTTTATAAAAAGGAAAATAGCAATTGCAAAATTGATATGATATGCTCAGTTCATTGGGGATAGTACCACCCCTTGGCAGGAGGTCATGACTGGTATAAGAAAGCAAACTGGCTAGGGATATTAACACAGGTCTTTAATACAAGAAAAGAGGCAAGTAGATTTCTTTGAGTTGGAAAGCAACCTCATCTACATAGAGAAGTCAGACAGGGCTACATGGTGACATAGAGATACATTGTACAAACAAGTACAAACAAAGTAGGCAGAGCAAGCCATGGGAAGCAAGCTAATAAGAAATATGTCTCCATAGTTTCTGCTTCAACTTCTGCCTCTAGGTCCTGCCTTGAGTTCCTGTCCTGATATCCCTTAGTAATAGTGTGACTGTGAATGTGACCCTTTTTTCCCTGAATCGGTTTGGTCATGGTGTCTTATCATAGCAATAGACACCCTAGGATATATAATTGACATTATAAACCACCTGGATATAACAGCACAATTCCAGAGAGATGCACCTGACAGTCAGGCTAATAAGAAGGAAGTTATTTACAAATCTTCATTGCTAAGCCCTCTTGGGCTTTTTGTTTGTTTGGTTTTTTGTTTGTTTGTTTGTTTGTTTTCCTCAGTTCTTACTTGAAAGCATAACTTTCTATTCCTCCTCTCTATGTCAGCTTTGAACACATGTCTGAGTCTTAACCATTCTTACCCTGACACTGAACAAATGCCAAAACTGAATTGAAAAAAAATAATTTTAAAGAACTCATAAATACAACTAAAATGAGAGACACTGAGAGAGAAGTGCCATCAGAGTAGATCAAATAGCTAATAAACAAAACAAAATAGAAGCTAGTTATACTTAAATGATATTCTATGAGAATATTAAAATTGTCAAGAAAACTAGTTAAGGTAATGAGTTATGCATTTAATAGTCATTGCTGAAATTGAACAATGAAACAAAACAGTAATTAAAATTACAATTCGAGAAGAAGCAAATAGAATTTATTTTATTGAAATGTCACCCCACTTGTCATGGAATCAGAATATATCAAGACACTAAATGGGAATATTTGGCTTTCGAAGTCAGACGTATACCCCACTGCTACTTCTCTCTCCAATGTACACATATATAAATTAACCAAGAAAATGGGATTTCTTATTTTCTCAAAATTCTCAACAGCTGGGCAGTGGTGGCGCACGCCTTTAATCCCAGCACTTGGGAGGCAGAGGCAGGTGGATTTCTGAGTTCGAGGCCAGCCTGGTCTACAGAGTGAGTTCCAGGACAACCAGGACTACACAGAGAAACCCTGTCTCGAAAAAACCAAAACAAACAAACAAACAAACAAACATCTCAACAACAAACTTCCGAACTGTAAAACAGCAAAATCAACATTGCTTAAGACCTGGGAAAAGTAAACGTAAACAAAGATTATTATGTTTGGTGAAACCTTTTGTTGTAAATGCTACAAAGAGTTACAAGTGCTATAAAGATCGAAAACATGAAAAAAAATCACATCCATGAACTTTTCCTGAAAATCATCTCAGAGAGGATTTCATCAAACTATGCCTTCTGGAGTAGCTGTGCATTTATGTGTATCCAGTGCCTCAATGATAGTGACAAAGATAGCCAAATTCACTTCTCACATCATAGTCTCTGACACTGCACAGTTAACACAACAATTTGAAAACAGGGAAAGGTTTAGAGTAAATAGAAAGAAAATAGACGTGCTAATTGAATCACTGGTGTTGGACCTGAAAGATGTTTAAATAGATTAATGAAGACCTTGGAGATCAAAAACATTTTTTTTGTTTTTTTTTTGTTGTTGTTGTTGTTTGTTTTTTTATAGTACATCTCTTTAATAGATGAAGATGAGGTGTTTTCTTCAGACAATTCTGACATGTTACCCATTATATGATAATTACTCAAGCCAATTGTTGACAATCAAAGCAATCCTAAGGAACACAGTGTTCCCACACAGGAAGCATCAGCTATTCCATTCCCATGGGATATTCACTTCCCACTGTTTATTTTATTACAAGTATATAACAGTATATTCAAGTTATTAAGATCTACAAAATTAAAACAAGTGGACAAGCATACTGAAACCCAGACCATTAGTCATGCTCAAGTAAATAGCAGTCCTTGCTTCTGTCAGTTCCCATTTCTTTTTTTTGTGTGTGTTCTTTTTTTTTTTATTAGATCTTTCATTTACACTTCAGATACCATCCCGTTTCCCCATCCCCCCCCTTAGAAAACCCCTATCCCATGCCCCCTTTTCCTTTTTGCATTTATACATTTTTTAAGAAATGTTAATCATAGGCTTTATAAGTTTGGTATTGTTCAATCAGAGGTGTAACCCACTACCCAACCTAGATATATCAACTATCTTTGACTGGTGGAGATACATGAACATCTGCTTCCCTGTCTCCCCCCTCTATCTCTCTTTCATCACCTAGCTTCTCCTCTCCTTCTTCTTCTCCTCTTCTTACTCCTTTTCTTCCTCTCAGTACTCCTCCCACCTTAGCTCCTCCTACACATCACCCTTCCTGTTAAAAGGAAACTTTTCTCTCAAAATACAATTAGAGCATAATTATGCCTATTTGTACCAGTGAGGTACAAGATAGTCCTAATACCCAGTCCATCCTTTTGTTGACTAACCAGCACCTCTGTCATCTATCCTAACTAAAACACTTAGTTCTGAACCTGGCTTTTTCCTTGGCTTTAGGATGAATGTCAGCTGATGACCATACACTCAGATCTTTTCTCTCAAAGTAAATAGCTATAAGTTTTCAACCCCATCAGAAATCCAGAATGACTGAGTTGACTATAATTGTGGGAAGCACAAAGCATAGCTTCTAAAACTTAGCCAATTTATAGAGACCTCTGAACACCTGGACACTCGCTCTACTTCAAAACGTTGGAGCATCTGTTCTTCTGCCTTCTGGCCCAGGATCATCTGACAGACCTTAGTGCTGCAGAATTATTAAGGGCTGATTACTCTGTCTAGGCAGATATAATCAGTCGACTATTCTGCAAGTGTGTCCTTTTCTGGACAGTAATTTGTCTGTAGAAGGAAAGTGGCAATTCTTGCCTAGTGGCTGTCTCACCACAACTGGAGTAACTCCAAGGATGCTCAATTTCTTCTTAGAATTTAACATAGGAAGCTGTCCGGAGCAGACAGGTCTCTAATGAAAATGAACATTAATACTGAAATGTTTGTCATGTCAATTCTAAGGATTTCTGATGTTTTGAAAACCAGCTATCCATGTAAGGTAATCTGGACTGTTGCTTGTTAACTCCACTCAGCTATTTCTAAATAAAACATAGAGAACACCCTTATAATAAACTCCAAGTCATGAATTTGCTATAGTCCCTTAACTCACAGGCTGACCATCTCAAATCAGTTAAAAAAGTTAAAGAAGGACTGGGTCTAAGCTTTGTATTCCTAAGTGTGTTATACTGGTACAATGCCTATGAGAGTAACAATATTCATCTCACTCTTATATCACTAAGAAGCTCATGCCAATGAAAACCTTAAAATTTGTAAACAAAGTAAATTGGTGCCATTTAAGAATTTATATCTTCATCTTGATATTAATTATACAGATTTCTACTAATAGGTTATGGCTATGCAATAAACCCTAGCTAATCCTCTCTATTCCGACAAAACCACTACTTTTCCCTAGGGAGACAGCCCAACATTTACCACCTTAGTCCCCATGCCCAGGGAATAGGGGCGCTGACTCATCATTAGCTTCTTCAAGCTGATTATGGGCGTTGAGATATTAGAAGAGGAGTGGGGGGGAGAGCAAGTTGACAATCCTCTGATGCTGTGTCTTCGCTGCCTCCAGATGGAATTCACGGACCTCAGAGGTTTGAGCAGGTCTGCCCATCTTGCTTGTTGAGTAGATACACCAAGGCTGATCATTCTGCAATATACAATTCTCAAAATAAATTTTAGTATCAAGATAGTTTTTTTTTTTTTAAAGAGGGCTGACATTTTATTAAGAATGTTGGTTCTAACCGCTTTTCTATTTTTCCCCTCTTTTATTGGATATAATATTTACATTTCAAATTTTATCCCCTTACCATATTTCCCCCACCACCCAAGAACCCCTTATCCCATCCCCCCTCCTCCTGCCTCTATGAAGGTGTTTACCCACCTACCCCCAACCTCCCTCCCCCCCCCTCAGATTCCCCCCCCCTCAGTGCTCAGCCTTCAGGGTACCAATGATCTTGTCTCCCACCTATGCCCAACAGGGCCATCCTCCCCTACATATACAGCTGGAGTCATGTGTCTCTCCCTATGTGCTCCTGGGCTGGTGGTTTAGACCCTGGGGAGCTCTGGCTGGTTGGTATTCTTGCTCTCCTCACAGGGCCACCAGCCCTTATGGTTCACGGTTCCTTCAATTTACTCTCTAACTCCTCCATTGGGAACTTTGATCAGATTAATGGATAGCTGTGGGTATCTGTCTCTGGGTATGTCCGACTCTGAGAGACCTCTAAGGAGACAGCCTTATCAGGCTGCTGTCAGCTTTCCCATCCTGACATCCCTATCAGCGTCTATTTTTGGTGACTGCCTATGGAATGAATACCCAGACACAATGGTCTCCCTACAACCCCCCCTTCAGATTCTGACCCACACTTTGTCTCCATATTTGCTCCCTTGGTTATTTAGTTACTCCTTCTAAGAAAGACCTAGGCATCCTCACTTGTTCTTTCTTCTTCATGAGCTTCGTGTCTTCTGGTAGTTGAATCTTTGTTGTTTCAAACTTTTGGGCTAATCTCCGCTTATCAGTGAGTAAATACCATGTGTGTTCTTTTGTGATTGGGTTACCTCACTCAGGATGATATTTTCTAGATCCATCCATTTACCTAAGAATTTCTCAAATTCATTATTTTTAATAGCTGAGTAATATTCCATTGTGTAAATGTACCACATTTTTTGTATCCATTCCTCTGTTGAAGGGCATCTGGGTTCTTTCCAGCTTCTGGCTATTATAAATAGGGCTGCTATGAACATAGTGGAGCATATGTCTTTGTTATTTGTTGAGGTATTTTCTGGGTATATACCCAGAAGTGGTATAGCTGGGTCCTCAGGTATTGCTATGTCCAATTTTCTGAAGAACCGCCAGACTGACTTCCAAAGTGGTTGTACCACTTTGCAACCCCACCAACAATGCAGGAGTGTTCCTCTTTCTTCACATCCTCGCCAGCATCTACTATCACCTGAGTTTTTGATCTTAGCCATTCTGACTGGTGTGAGGTGGTATCTCAGTGTTGTTTTGATTTGCATTTCCCTGATGACTAAGGATGTTGAGCATTTCTTAAGGTGCTTCTCGGCCATTCGAGTTTCCTCAGTTGAGAATTCTTTGTTTAGCTCTGTACCCCATTTTTAATGGGGTTATTTTGTTGTTTGGCGTCTAATTTCTTGAGTTCTTTGTAAATATTAGATATTAGCCGCCTATCAGATGTAGGATTGGTAATGATCTTTTCCCAATCTGTTGGTTGTCGTTTTGTCTTGTTGACAGTGTCCTTTGCCTTACAGAAGCTTTGCAATTTGATGAGGTCCCATTTGTCGATTCTTGATCTTAGAGCATAAGCCATTGGTGTACTGTTCAGGAACTTTTCCCCTGTGCCTAGGTATTCGAGGGTCTTCCCCAACTTCTCTTCTAATATTTTCAGTGTACCTGGCTTTATGTGAAGGTCCTTTATCCACTTGGAGTTGAGCTTTGTGCAAGGAGATAAGAATGGATTAATTTGCATTCTTCTACATGTTGACCTCCAGTTGAGCCAGCACCACTTGTTGAAAATGCTGTCCTTTTTCCACTGGATGAATTTAGCTCCCTTGTCAAATATCAAGTGACCATAGGTATGTGGGTTCATTTCTGGGTCTTCAATTCTGTTCCATTGATCGTCCTTTCTGTCTCTGTACCAATACCAAGCAGTTTTTATCACTACTGCTCTGTAGTACAGTTTGAGGTTCGGAATGGTGATTCCCCCAGAGGTTCTTTTATTGTTGAGAATAGTTCTCGCTATCCTAGGTTTTTTGTTATTCCAAAAAAATTTGTAAATTGCTCTTTCTATCTCTATGAAGAATTGATTTGGAATTTTGATGGGTATTGCATTGAATCTGTAGATTGCTTTTGGCAGGATAGCCATTTTTACTAAGTTAATCCTGCCAATCCAGGAGCATGGGAGATCTTTCCATCTTCTGAGATGTTCTTCAATTTCTTTCTTGAGAGACTTGAAGTTCTTGTCATACAGATCTTTCACTTGCTTTGTTAGATTCACTCCAAGATAATTTATTTTATTCGTGGCTATTGTGAAGGGTGTCATTTCCCTGATTTCTTTCTCTGCCTGTTTATCCTTTGAGTAGAGGAAGGCTACTGATTTGTTTGAGTTGATTTTATATCCAGCCACATTGCTAAAGTTGTTTATCAGGTTTAGGAGTTCTCTGGTGGAAGTTTTAGGTTCACTTAAGTATACTATCATATCATCTGCAAATAGTGAAATTTTGACTTCTTCCTTTCCTATCTGTATCCCTTTGACTTCCTTTTGTTGTCTAATTGCTCTAGCTAAGACTTCCAGTACTATATTGAATAGGTAAGGTGAGAGTGGGCAGCCTTGCCTAGTCCCTGATCTTAGTGGGATTGCTTCAAGTTTCTCTCCATTTAGTTTGATGTTGGCTACTGGTTTGCTGTATATTGCTTTTACTGTGTTTAGATATGGGCCTTGTATTCCTGATCTTTCCAAGACTTTTGACATGAAGGGATGTTGAATTTTGTCAAATGCTTTCTCAGCATCTAGTGATGTGACCATGTGGTTTTTCTCTTTGAGTTTATTTATGTAGTGGATTACATTGATGGATTTCCGAATATTGAACCATCCCTGCATTCCTGGGATAAAGCCTACTTGATCTTGATGGATAATTGTTTTGATGTGTTGTTGGATTCGGTTTGTGAGAATTTTATTGAGTATTTTTGCATCAATATTCATAAGAGAGATTGGTCTGTAGTTCTCTTTCTTTGTTGGGTCTTTCTGTGGTTTAGGTATGAGTGTAATGGTAGCTTCATAGAATGAATTGGGTAGTTTTCCTTCTGTTTCTATTCAATGGAATAACTTGAAGAGGATTGGTATTAGGTCTTCCTTGAAGGTCTGAAAGAATTCTGCACTGAAACCATCTGGCCCCGGACATTTTTTGGTGGGAAGATTTTTAATGACTGTGTCTATTTCTTTAGGCGTTATGGGACTGTTTAGGTGGTTTATCTGCTCCTCGTTTAACTTTGGTACCTGGTATCTATCTAGAAAATTGTCCATTTCCTCCAGATTTTCCAATTTTGTTGAGTATAGGCCTTTGTAGTAGGATCTGATAATTTTTTTAATTTCCTCTGTTTCTGTTGTTATGTCTCCCTTTTCAGTTCTGATTTTATTAATTTGAATGCTGTCTCTGCGCCCTTTGGTTAGTCTGGCTAAGGGTTTGTCTATCTTGTTGATTTTCTCAAAGAACCAGCTCCTGGTTTTGTTGATATTTTGTATAGTTCTTTTTGTTTCGACTTGGTTGATTTCAGCCCTGAGTTTGACTATTTCCTGCCGTCTACTCCTCTTGGGTACACTAGCTTCTTTTTGTTCTAATGCTTTCAGGTTTGCTGTCAAGTTGTTGATGTATGCTCTTTCCACTTTCTTTTTGTGAGCACTTAGAGCTATGATTTTTCCTCTTAGTACTGCTTTCAATGAGTCCCACATGTTTTGATATGATGTGTCCTCATTTTCATTTAAATCTAAAAAGTCTTTAATTTCTTTCTTAATTTCTTCCTTGACCAAGTTATCATTGAGTAGAGCATTGTTCAGTTGCCAAGTGTATGTCGGTTTTCTGATGTTTTTGTCCATGTCAAAGACAAGTCTTAATCCATGGTGGTCTGATAAGGTGCTGGGGATTATTTCAATCTTTTTGTATCTGTTGAGGCCTGTTTTGTGACCAATTATATGGTCTATTTTCGAGAAGGTACCATGAGGTGCTGAGAAGAAGGTGTATTCTTTTGTTTTAGGATGAAATGTTCTATAGATGTCAGTTAAGTCCAATTGGTTCATAACTTCTGTTAGTTTCATTGTGTCTCGATTTAGTTTCTGTTTCCATGATCTGTCCATAGCTGAGAGTGGGGTGTTGAAATCTCCCACTATTATTGTGTAGGGTGCAATGTATGCATTAAGTTTTAGTAAAGTGTCTTTTATGTATGTGGGTGCCCTTACATTTGGGGCATAGATGTTGAGAATTGCAAGTTCCTCTTGGTACATTTTTCCTTTCATGAATATGAAGTGTCCTTCTTTATCTTTTTTGATTACTTCTGGTTGAAAACTGACTTTATTTGATATTAGAATCGCTACTCCAGCTTGTTTCTTGGGACCATTTGCTTGGTAGATTGTTTTCCAACCTTTTACTCTGAGGTAGTGTCTGTCCTTTCCACAGAGGTGTGTTTCCTGAATGCAGCAAAATGTTGGGTCCTGTTTACGTATCCAGTCTGATAGTCTATGTCTTTTTATTGGCGAATTGAGTCCATTGATATTAAGAGATATTAAGGAAAAATGAGTGTTGTTTCCTGTTATTTTTGTTATTGGCAGTGGAGATATGTTTGTGTAGCTACCTTCTTTTATGGTTTTTGGAAGATTACTTTCCTGCTTTTTCCAGGTTGTAGTTTCCCTCCTTGTGATGGAGTTTTCCACCAATTATCCTTTGAAGTGCTGGGTTTGTGTTGAGATACTGTGTAAATTTGGATTTGTCATGGAATATTTTGGTTTCTCCATCAATAATGATTGACAGTTTTGCTGGGTATAGTAGTCTGGGCTGACATTTATGTTCTTTTAGGGTCTGTATGATATCAGTCCAGGATCTTCTGGCTTTTATGGTCTCTGGTGAGAAGTCTGGTGTAATTCTTATAGGTCTGCCTTTACATGTTACTTTGCCTTTTTCCCTTACTGCTTTTAGTATTTTTTCTTTGTTTTGTACATTTGATGTTTTGACTATTATGTGGCGGGAAGTATTTCTTTTCTGGTCTAAACTATTTGGAGTTCTGTAGGCTTCTTGTATATTTATGGACATCTCTTTCTTTAGGTTAGGGAAGTTTTCCTCTATAATTTTGTTGAGAATATTTACTGGTCCTTTAAGTTGGGAGTCTTCCCCCTCATCTATTCCTATTATCCTTAGGTTTGGCCTTCTCATTGTGTCTTGGATTTCTTGTATATTTTGGGTTAGTAGCTTTTTGTATTTTGCATTTTCTTTGACAGTTGTGTCAATGTTTTCCATGGTATCTTCTACACATGAGATTCTCTCTTCCATCTCTTGTATTCTGTTGGTAATACTTGTATCTATGACTCCTGATCGTTTTTTTAAGTTTTCTATCTCCAGGTGTTCTCCCTTTGTGATTTCTTTATTGTTTCTACTTCCATTTTTAGATCCTGCATGGTTTTGTTTAATTCCTTCTCCCATTTGGTTGCATTTTCTTGTAATTCCTTAAGGGATTTTTGTGTTTCCTCTCTAAGGGTTTCTATCTGTTCTTTGAGAGTGTTATTTATGTCTTTCTTAAAGTCCTCTATCATCATCATGAGAAGTGATTTTAAATCTGAATCCTGCTTTTCTGGTGTGATGGGGTGTTCAGGGCTTGCTATGATGGGGGAACTGGGTTCTGATGATGCCATGTAACTTTGGTTTCTGTTGCTTACGTTCTTGCGCCTGCCTTTTGCCATCTGGTTAATTCTAGTGCTACCTGTACTTCTGTCTCTGATTGAAGCCTGTCTTTCCAGTTGTCTCGCTTTTGTTTGGTCTTCTAGGAGTCCAGATGTCTTTGTGATTTTTTCCAGCTGTCCTGATTACAGTGGTATCTCTAGGATGCCTCAGGATATGGTGCCTCCAAGGTAGCAGTCCAGCTAGATGTCTGCTGTTCTGGGTGCAGTGTCTCCTCTTGAATATCTCAGGGTATGTTGTCTGACACTCTGAGTTCAGTTGTTCCTCTGTGGCTCTGGGTTGAGCGGACCTTCCAGTATGTCTCAGGTGGAATCCGGGGTCCACACAACTGCAGACCTGGTAGAGGTCTGGTCTGGGACTCAGACCCTGCAGGCCTCAGACCGGAGGGGGGTGAGCAGCAGAAGGAGTGTGCTAGCACTGGCTATGGGTTCTATGGATCCCCCAGAATGTGTCTGGGGGACTCCTGGGTGCACTTACCCGCAGGCCTCAGACTTCAGGAGGGGCGAGAGGCGGAAGGGGCGTGCTAGCGCTGGCTATGTGTTCTCTGGATCCCCCAGAATGTGTCCGGGGGGCTCCTAGGTGCACTCACTCGCAGGCCTCAGACTGAAGGAGGGGCGAGCGGCAGAAGGGGCGTGCTAGCGCTGGCTATGGGTTCTCTGGATCCCCCAGAATGTGTCTGGGGGGCTCCTGGGTGCACTTACCCGCAGGCCTCAGACTGCAGGAGGGGATCAAAAACATTTAAATTTACAAATGTCAACACTAAAACTATACTTATGACCAATAAGAAGAAAAGTAGGCTCTTTATTTACCCTAATATTGAGAGAAAACTACTAAAACAAAGTTAAAGTATTATTTTAAAAAAGTTATTAGTACAAAAACAACCATCACAAAGAGATCATTTTTCCCAAGTAACAAGAGAAATACAGGGGCAAAAGAACAGAGCAAAGAGCAACAATTGTGGATAATATTATGAAATGTGTTCCAAATATAAGATCAAGACCAAATGCGCTAATTCTGTGAATATATATTAGCAGACTTAGCTAACATAGTAAAGAGATGTCCAGATGGTTAAGAAAGCAAAATTTAACATTATGCTCCATGCAAAAGACATATCTAAAGTGAACTGAAAAGGGTAAAAGATGAAAGAATGAACAAAAATATACTAAGCAAGGGCAAGTAAGAAGAAATCAGGGGCCATGATTTTGATCTCAAACAAGGTTAAATTCAGGCCAGAATTAAACAATATAAAGTAGGACACTCTATGATGAGAAAGACTACAATTCACAGTGAAGATATTAGTACCTATTCACCAAATACCAGTAGCAACTTTTATAGAGCAGAGACTAAGAGATGAAAGAACAAGTAGATACTAAATCCAGGCAAGCTGGGCTCATTTACCTCAGATCTAGATAGAACAAGCAGGTGAATGCTAGCAAGGACACAAAGGTCTGAAAACCCAGGCACTAGAGTCTGTACATACAGAGTACTTTACTTGAGAATATATTTTGTTTTCACCTGATCATGAACATGTATGAACATGAGCACTGTGTGTTAACAGCTTCTAAAATATTCAGACATAGAAACACAAACATTAGTGAACTGCAATGTGATAAATCTTCCATCAGTACTACTAATAAAAAATACCATTTTTAAAGAATTTTTATTGGTTATTTTATTTACTTACATTTCAAATGTTATCCTCCTTCATGGTTTCCCCTCTGCAAACCCCCTATTCTATTTCCTCCCCCCTGCTTCTATGAGGTTTCTCTCCTACCCACCTACTCACTCCCACCTCACCGTGCTAGGATTCCCTTACTCTGGGGCATCAAGCCTTCTCCCCTCCCACTGATGCCAGATAAGGCTATGCTCTGCTACATCCATGAATGGAGCCATGGGTTCTTCCATGTGTATTCTTTGGTTGGAGGTTTAGTCCCTGGGAGCTCTGGGGAGTCTGGCTAGTTGATATTGTTGTTCTTCTTTGGGGTTGCAAACCCAATCAGCTCCTTCAATCCTTACCCTAACTCCTCCATTGAGGTCCCCATGCTCAGTCCAATGGTTGGCTGCAAGCATCCACAGCTGTCTTGGTCAGACTCTGGCAGAGTCTCTCAGGAGATAGCTGTATCAGAATCCTGTCAGCAAGCAGGTCTTGGCATCAGCAATAGTGACTGGGTTTGGTGGCTGCATATGGGATGGATCCCCAGGTGAGGCAGTTTCTGAATGGCCTTTTGTTTAGTCTCTCCATTTTTATCAGAAAAACTTCATTTTCTAAATTCCTGTATCAATGGAATAATATGCCCTTAAAATCTCCAAATTTATAATAAAGACTAATAATCAGTTGATTAAAATGATATTGTCATAAAAATGATGAGCTTGTGTTTGGGGAAAGAATTTCTTGTATTTGGGAAAATCTCCCAAATAAAGCTGTCCTTAATAATTGAAGGACAAGAAACAACTTTTCATGATAAGCACAAACCAAAGGGATTCATAACCACTATGCCAATACTGCAGATGATACTTGAAGAAAACTTATGAACTGGAAAGAAGGATAAATACATCCATGAGGCCAGGAAATACACTTCACTAACATAGTAAACAAGCATATGAAGATTAGGCAAATAGCAAACCTGACAAAAACAACAAAATAACAAGAATTAATGTAGACGTTCCAATAATAACCCTGAGTTCTGTTTCAATTCCCCAGTAAAAGACACAGACTAGCATATTAGATTAAAAACAAAACACAACACAACCCCAAGGACCTATGTATTTGTTGCATACAAGAAAAAGAAAACATCCCATTTGTAAATACAAACACAGCCTTAGGGTAAAAGACTGAGAAAACTTAATCCAAGTTAATGGAAATTGACAGCAAGTAGGCATAGCAATTCTAATTTCTGGCAAAATAAATCTTAAACCAAAATTAGTCAGAAGAGATTAAAATAAAATCACCACTGCATATTAAATGAGCAATCCACCAAAGGACTATTACAATTCTAAACATATATACAAATTTTATAATACAAATTCTGTGTATAAAGACAGAATACATAATAGTGGGTTATTTCACACACACACACACATACACACACACGCAGAAACACAATAAGGAAACATCAGATTCTAATGATGTTATATATCAAATGGCCTTAATAGCCATCTACAGACTACTTTATCTAAACACTGCAGAATACATCTCAGCAGCACATGTATTGTACAATGTGTTTTGATATATTTGGTTCACTCCATAAACTCCTTGAAAATCTAACCCCCTTTCCTACCCACCCAACTTAGTATTTCTATTACTTCTATAGCCTTCCAGCTCAATTTGTTCTTCCTGTGTGTCCTTGAATGTATGACATTCCAGTGGTACAAAGCTGACTTACCAGAGGCTGCATGTTAAAGAAAACTGACACTCTCCCTCCAAGTGGCTATTACTGTCAATAGCTCCTCAACTGGGAAGTGAGACTTCATGTCCACTTTCCCACTCCATGTTGAGCTAATATATATTATGTATATACTGTCACAGCTGCTGTGACTTCATATGTGCCAAAGTCCTGTTGTGTCTAGAAGATACTGGGTTTTTTTGGTTATTTTGTTTTTGTCGTTATCAAGTGCCTCTGTCTCTTAACTCCTTCTGGCTCTTCTTTTATAATAATCACTAGCCTTAGCATCAAAGGGAGTGAAATAGATGTCCTATTGTAGACTGAGAATTCCATTGTTTTATTCTCTGAACTTTGACCAATTGTGAATCTATATATTAATCACTATTACTGCAAATAGAAACATCTCTGATGAGAGTTGAAAATGCACTAGTCTGTCTATAAAAACAATAAATCAGTAAGAGTCAAATATGTCACTTCAGCAAAATAAGAGTTGTATTTTTTTCCTTAGGCCCATGATCTATCTAGGCACTGGTTCCTGGTGTAATAATAGTGCCATACATGGGCTTTATTTTAATAATATGGGCCAGACAAGTAGGTAAAGAGGACCTACTTCTAAAGAAAAAGTGGTTGGCTACTCCTCTGATGTCCATGGTATTAGTGTAGCAGTTGTATGTCTTCCCGGGCAAGTGACTACTGTAGTTTAAAGCATAGTAGTTGCCTGCATTCTGAAAGACAGTATGTAGGTTTAGTGCCACCTTGATGTCTTCAAGGTCTATGACTCAAACATGTGATGTCTTCTCTTACTATCATGTTCCTGTGTGTGTGTGTGTGTGTGTGTGTGTGTGTGTGTGTGTGTGTGTAAGAGACAGAGGGAGAGAAAGAGAGAGAGGGAGATAGAGACAGAGATAGATAGATAAATAGATAGATAGATAGATAGATAGATAGATAGATAGATAGATAGACTCCTACTAGTATTCCCTTCTCTTACCCTACCCTCCCATTCCCCACCATCATATAACCATTTCTGTTCTACTTAACTCATTATAGTACTGCATTCTATCTCCCCTTTCTTGAAAGCCTCCTCACTTTGGGCCTTCACTGATGCCATGACCTCTGTATTACTCCAAATTAAACATACATATCTGAAGATTCAATATTCAAAGCTAGCATCCGCAAGAGAAAGAAACATATGACCTTTGTCTTCCTGGGTCTGGATTAACTCACTCTGCATGATTGTTTTCAGCTCCATATATTTATCTGTGACTTTCATAATTTTTGTTTTTCTTTCTAGTGGAATAATATGTCATGTATAAATGTATTGCATTTTCATTATCCAGTCATCAGTTGTAAGACATCTAAATGGTTTCTATTTTCTATCTATTGTGAATAACAGCAGGAATGACATAGATGAGCAGGTATCTCTAGTGTCAGATATAGAATTATTTGGGTATATGCCTAGAAGTTGTATCATAAGGTAGATATATTTGTAAACCTCTACACCAGAGGTTCTCAATCTTCCTAATGCTGTGACCCTTTAGTACAGTTCCTTATGTTCTGGTGACCCTCAACTGCAAAATTATTTGTATTGTTACTTCATAACTGTAATTTTGCTACTGTTATGAATCAAATTGTAAATATCTGTTTTCAAATGGTCCTAGGAGACACCTGTGAAATGGTTGTTCAACTCTTCAAAGGGGTCATGACCCACAGGTTGAGAACTACTGCTCTATACTGGTTGCCACAGTGGCTGTAGAAATCCACACACTCACAGGAGTTTACTCCCATATAAATGTTCCCCTTTGCTTTCAGATTTTTGTTTTGTTTTGTTTTTAAATATTAACCATTTGGACTAGGGTAATATGAAATCAATTTCCCTTTCCTTGATGGAAACATTATTTAAAATGTTTCTCTGCCATTTATATTTATATTATATGGGTATTTTTCCCATTCTGTAGGATGTCTTTCACTCAAATGATAGTATCCTTTGCTGTACAGATACTTTTTTGCTGCATAGTGGAGCATTTATTAATTGTTGATTTAAAGTCTGTACCATAAAGCATCCTCTTCCAAAGTCTTTTCCAGTATCAAGAAGTTCAGGTCTTTCCCATCAGTAACTTTCTGGGAGTCAAGTCCTGTGTTAAGGTCCTCAATCAATTTGAAGTTGAGTTTCATGAAGGGTAAAAGATGAAGATTGAGTTTATTCTTCTACAAGAAACTATTCAGTTTGACAAGTACCATGTATTGAAGATGGTGAGTCTTTCCTCCAATGTGTATTATTGGCCTATTTGTCAAAAACAGGGTGTCTGTAGGAATGTGTGTTTATATGTAGGTCTTCAAATATATTTCACTGACCAATGAATGATTTTAGGCCAAGACCATGCTGTTTTTATTACTATAATTCTGTAGAAAATTTGAAATTTCTGCTAATGAATCATCAGAAGCTCTTGCTGTAGCTGTCCTGCGTCTTTTTTACTCCCATGTAAAAGTTAACATTACGATATTTTTTTCAATATCTATAAAGATTTGCATTGAAATTTTTAAGAGGTTTGACATTGAATCTATAGATTTATTGTGGCTATTTTTACAAAATTAATTCAAACAATTGAGCATCTTTTCAGTGTCTTAAGATGTTCATTGTTTCACTCACTTTTTTGGTTAGATTTATTTTAAGATACTTTTCAAGTTATTGTAGACATTATAAAATATATTTTAGCAAAAAAAAAAAGAAGTGAAATGATTTATTATGCCATATCTGCTAGCACAAAGTAACAAAGTTAGATTTCAACAGCAGAAGAAAATATATAACATAAATGAATTGAGAGGAGAGATTAAACAGCTCTGAGTTGAATGAGGAATGGGGTGGTAAAGAAAGGTCAGAAGGGAATTCATATTAAACCACTGAATGAATTTGAAAATACACTCTGCCAGATTCTTTAAAATACAATGAAAGCAATTCAAAAGGAGTTCTGTTTTGTAAACCCATAGCCCTAGTTCTAGATCTACAGTTCTTATAATTCTTCTTTGTGAGCCACCTTTGACAGGTAAGTCACTTTTTCCCCCTCTCTTATTCTAATCCATCCTTTATACCTTTCTGTGACTATCTCCATACACATATGTTCATACCCATATTAGAATTTCAATCCATATTGGAAGCCATCTTTACCTGGTTCAATTAAATACCAGCTTGACGCAGCCCAGTTCAGGTCATACAGTTCTTTACTGGTCCAATCTATAAAAAGCTAGATTATCATATTAGGTATACAACCAAAAGAAGAGGAATCTACATTTCCAGGTCAAATTGCCAAACAACAAAAGCAATATGGATGCCTCAAACAGCATATGTCACATCAATCCCACTAGATCTACAGATGTGGATGAGCCCAGGACAATCAACCTTTATCAAAGAATTCAAGAAATTGAAAGGAAAACATCACTGAAGTCCAAGAGGATAATAGTAAAGGCTTGAGTGAAGTCCAAGAAAATTATGAAATAAGGAAGATACTTCAGGATGTGAAAAGGGAACTCAACAAAAAAAAAGAAACATTAAGATAAACACAAACTGAAATGAAGATGGGATGACAAAAATAAATATCTGAACTAGAAAACTCAAGGGAAAGAATTACAAGTGGAATGAAGTAAGTAGAAAGTAGACTATCAGGATGTGAAGATACAGCAGAGGATCAAGACAAAATACACACACAAAAAAAAAACAAACAAAAAATAAAAAAGAATAAAAAGGAAAAAAACATGTAGGAAATGTGAAATATCATCAAAAGAACAAATCTTTAAATTCTCACCATAGCTGAAGAATAAAAATGCAAGCTCAATGCCATAGACCAAATCTTTACCTTCCCCTAAACTAAGGAAAGACTTACCCCACAGATACAGGAAGCACACAGAACTTCAGCTAGAGAAGAGCAGAAAGGAAACATTCCATGGTGTGTCATAGTTAAAACACTAAATATACAGAAGAAAAATTTGGAAGACTGCAAGAGAAAAAGCATGAGTCCTATATAAAGGGAAACCTATCAGAATATCATAAAAGGCATATTAATGCAATTTAAAACAGAGCAACACAAACTGATAATAGCTAGAAGATTTCTACACTCCGTTTTCTCTATTAGGTCATTTGAATAAAAAATAAGCAGGGCTTTTTCTGAGGGAAGATGGAAGAGATACAGATTCTAGTGCCACATGGCTGAGGCTATCTTATGGGCCTTATAGAAGCCATTTTGGCCAAACAGGTATTGCTGGGCTAGAAGGTTGTGGTTGTGTTCTGAGAGTAACACCAGGAATTTCTACAGAAATATATATATATATATATATATATATATATATATATATATATTTAAATGAAGAGTTTAAGGCTTCCCCTCCTTACGGCACATGTAGTTGGTGCCACTATGATGAACGAGTGTGTGATACAGAGGTGAGAAAGAAAAATAGAGTGGTACATGTGCTGTGGAGAGAGGCAGAACTGGAGATGCACAGGCAGGACAGGTATGAGATAAGGCTAAGGTCAACATGCTGTTATTGCCAAGTAGGATCTATGGGGTGGTGTGCAGCAGGCTGGAGTGTACCCAGACACAGATTCAGCTCCCCTTAACCCATGACACCTGACTACTATATCACGCTGGCTCTACGAAGGCCTCAGATGAGGAACAGTTCACTCACTGGATTGGACCTCCTCAAAGACCACCATATATATATATATATATATATATATATATATATATGTATATGTATATGTATATGTATATGTATATGTATATGTATATGTATATGTATATGTATATATATACCTATGTATATATATATTAAGTATAATTTAATTATAAATTAAGTAAAATAACAATAAGTATATATAAAAAGTATAGTTTTCATTGTTCAGTAACATTTTCAATTGAGCCTTTTTAGATGCCATTGTCATTATTTCTACGTATCTACTCTTACAGATTTGTGAAAACAAGGCTCTGTGAGCTATATGGCCAAAGAAACACAGCTCCCAATAATTTATTAGAGGAAATATAATATTTTATTTTATTTTATTTTATACATTAGTGTTTTGCCTGCATGTATGTATATGCACCATTTGTGTGTCTGCTGCTATAGAGGCCAGAATAGGGTGTGACTGCCTCTAGAACAAAGATAAACAGTTGTGCGCCACCATGTAGGTGCTAGAAATGGAACTCAGGTCCCCTGTAAGAGTAGCAAGTGCTTTTAACCTGAGTCATCCCTCCAGCCCCTAGAGTTATTTTAACATTTACCTTTCGTTCCTAGGAGCCTAGTGAATTCATGTAACACTCTAAATTACTAAAACCATGTCATTCAGTTATATGTAGAATGTATTCTTTCTTCAACAAGATATATTGATATTTCTATTTAAGAATAATTTTAGAATACAAAGGCAATTAGTTGTTAATATTTCCATATTGTTACAAGTGGGTTTCATAGTTTAATATGAGGATGTGGTGAGTGATGCATGGGGTAATACTTTGAACTACATCACTCCTATATGAATTGACCTTTTGATGTCTTGGCTAGCTAATTTTCCTTAAAAATTCATTGTTAGATTAGCCAGCAAGGCATCATTACCATCCCGATTGCCAGCCTTTCCCATATGGTATTTACATTTCATTTCTCTTGCAGATATAGAAAGCAGGAGGTCCTCTGTGAGGAAAATACCGGCTACATTATTGACCCTTTTCCATTAAATATCTGTGACACTCTTCCATTTAAAATATTTGGCAAAAAATTATAAAAATATAAAATAAGCAGCAATTGTATAATTTTATTCGGATTTCATAGTACAAAAGATATGGATACAGCTTTTAATTGATTTAACCTTTTCCTCTAATATTGACATATTAATAAAAAAAGCTGTCATCTACGACTAACAGGAAATGCATTTATGTTTGCATTCACAATATAAAAAAGTACAAGTGTATACATGACATAATTGCATAAACACACACACACTACTTTAAAAATGGTGTGAAAAGGTAATATCTTTTCAGAGCTCACAATAGCAAATAGATTTACTTTATACTAATCCAAGATTTTAGCTTTGTGATGGCTTAGATTATTTTCTATTCATATTTCTTGCCCAGTGCAAAAAAAAAAAAAAAAAAAAACCAGACTAATTTTCTCAGCCACAAAGCCTGGCCCTAGTCAACCTATTTCAGGTTGTGGAAAAGCTGAATAGGAAAGACATGAATAAAATTTTGAGCACTTTCCTAGGACTATAAAATTCCTAATAGGATGCAGATTCTTTTCTTGAGGCAAGTATTCTTATATGTAGGTGTGATGAAATTCACATGCATAAAATGTCTGTAAATAGAGTTGTATAGACCTCAATATGTACATTTTAAGATGCAGTTTCGATATGGTCAAGAGTAATTCTCTCTATCATACACTCTTATTATATCTGAAACCATTATGTGCCTTGAGCACTTGGTTAATCTGTAGCTTAAATTCTGCATCAGCCAGGTGTCCTCCTAAGGTTCACAGAAAAATTGAACCTCGTTTAAGTGTGAAATAATCCTGTTGCTTCTATCTGAAAGTGAATGACCCCAGGATTAGATCAGATAAAACACACTCAAGCTAAAGTGCAGAAGGTGGATTATGCAAGAAAAGAGGATTTAGGGAAGAAAGGATGCACAACTTTTTGTTAACACAGAGAATGGCAGCTTTTGTAAGCAACATTTGTGGAAACTCAACTGGAGCTTTAGAAGCTCTGCCTTTGTTGTGTGTTTCTCTGCATACATTTGCTTTGTAGTTAGGCATGCTAACTTCGGAAGCCATGCTGGGCTGGGACTCACGCTCATTTTGCCTAATGAAAGGCTGAGGATGTACTTTTACTCATATGTTCTTATTCTGTCTCCTTTGAAGTTTATTAAGCTCTCCTGCAAGACCTGAAGTTCATTTGGTTGTTATTATCATGACCACAAATTAAGTATCTGTTCCCTGGGGAGTGATAAGCTTCAGTATAAGCTATACTTACTATAACATTTACTTAATTACTAACATACTGCTCCTTACTCTTAAGATATAAAACATAAGGCACCTATAAATGTCTACGTCTATTAAGGTACATCTTGAGCTTAATGATATACTTGTGTGATTATTAATGAACTTCTCAAAGTTACAAGTTTATGTGTAAACCTATATGCATGTACCTATTAAAAGAGATAATGAAAATGAATTAATAGTTATATAGGCAAAAATAGGCAAGATATGATTTAAACATTATAGCAATGCTTTTCATGTTTCATAATTCTATTGCACCTTTCTAAGCTACAGTTTTTTCCATTATTTTAAGGAGCAGTCTTTCAACCAGGACCTGCCAGGTATTATACTGAAATTACATTAAATGCTCATCTTTGACATGTTTAGGACTAATATCTCTAATATGTCAGTCTTTTAAGTGGAGAGAGTAAAATAGACTTTTTACTCTGTTGATCCCAGTTTGTAGTACAGCCACTTGGAGAATATCTGGGAGAATATCTATTTATCAAGTAATTTAAGTCTATCCCACTCAGTCACCTTTATCTTATTAAAATTAAGTTGTTGCCCAGCTCTGAATTTTCTTATCTAACAAATTCCTAAGTATTAGATATCAGTATTAGATAACAGAGAATATTTCTGATATGTGTTCTTTTAACTGTTTTTAATAATATTGTAGTTAAAAGAGATAATAAAATAGATATTTCCAAAAATACAGGTAGTGATTAAAATCTGTGTATACAAACTACTTAAGAAAAATTTTGTAGTACTAGTGATTGAACCTATGGTCTCATGTATGTTAGGCAATCACTCTAGCACAAAGCTATAGCCTTTGAAGGAGAATCTTTTATTACAACTGAAGTCTCAATAAGAGCCTAGTAAATGCAGATGTTTTAAATTTTATTTTGTTATAATTTGTCACTGTAAAAAAATTAAATATTTGCCTTCTAGAAAATTATTGTATGTTCATACATTGGAAGAGAAATTACTGTACTACATGTAGAATAAAATATGACTCAAAAATCTAATAAAATATATAAATATTGCAAAACAACCCTCCTGACCACCACAAATATATAATTTTTACCAAAATAATATTTTATTATTATATGCATTATATGACTTACCTTAAATGTCTTAACAGTTAAATAATAATCTTAAGGCTTACAAATTAAGATATTACAGGATAATAAGAAGTAATTCCTTAAAAGCTAATTATTTATTACAATAGTATTCATTAGGTTAAGAATGAATATATTTTTCAGAGGCGTGTGGCAATCTAAATGTCCATGTATCTACTAGAAGATTCCTAAATATGCGATGCAAAGTTATAGAAAGTAAAACCTGAGTTTGGTCCCAGAATTCATATGGTAAAGGGAGAGAAATGTTATGTGGGGATTCACAGAGGTGATTTGGAAGTCCAGGAGAGAAGACAAGCACCTTCAGAAGTGGATTTTTTCTTTAATCAGACAGCTGAAAAGCCAAAGTTTCTCTGTAGAAGTGAGACTGTGTGTGCCCTGCCAAGTGCTGTGCAATGCGTGTTTGTTTGTTCAGTTGGTTGGTTGGTTTTGTTTTTTATTTTATTCTTCTTTTGTGTATTACATCCCAACCACAATTTCCCCTCTGAACTCCCCTGCCAATGTCCCCTGCCCCATGTAAGTGCCCTCTGATTCTGGATTTCCCTCAGAAAAGGGCAGGCCTCCCAGGGAGATTAACCAAACATGGCATAAAACTAGGCACCTCCCCTCGTATTAAGTCTGGATGAGGCAACTGGCTAAGGGGACAAGGGCTCCAAAAGAACACAAAAGTGTCAGATACAGCCTCCACGTCCATTGTTAGGAATCCCACAAGAACACATAACAAAACTACACAACATATGCAGAGGGCCTAGGTCAGTCCCATGCAAGCAACCTGTGGATTTTCTTGTGATGCCCTTGACTCTTCTGACTCTTACAATCCTTCTTCCTCTTCTTCCACAGATTTCACTGAGCTCCACCTAATATTTGGCTATGGGATTCTGCATCTGTTTTCATCAGTTGCCGGATTAAGTCTCTCTGATGACAACTTGGGTTAGGCTGTAATGAGTATAGTAGACTATCATTAGGAATCATATCATTGATTTTTGTTATATATATTGTCATGTTTGGTTCTATTCCTGGTCTCTGGGTTATCCAATCTCTGATTCCTGACCCTGCAGTTAGCATCTGGCTTGGGTTTCCACTCATGGCATGGGTCTCAAGCTGGACCAGACATTGGTTCCACATTCCCACAATTTCAGTGCCACCTTTACCCCAACACATCTTGTAGTCAAGAGAAATTGTGGGTTGACAGTTTTGTGGCTGGGTTGGTAACCCAATCCCTCCACTGGAAGTCTTGCCGGGTTAGAGGAGATGGCTGGTTAGGGCTCCATATCACTCATTACTAGGAGTCTTAGCTAAGGATTCTTTCTTAGATTCCAGTGAGTTTCCATTGTAATACATTTTTAGCTTATCCAACAGTGTTTATTTGTTTTGTTTTGTTGGTTTTTTTTTTTTTATGGAAAAGTGGGACCTTTGGACCCTTCGGTCCACCTGGAGGTCAGTACCCTGCAGTCTGGAAGTGGTAGATACTAGTTGATTTGTGGGTAGATTCCCTTATGAGAAGTTCCCATGGGTGTTATCAGTTAACTTTCCTGCCAAGAGCTTTTTATCCACTTGAGCTTTTAGTTGGAATTAACCCTTCTGACATGACTGTTTCAAGTTGTCCTTTGATATCCACACATATGCTATGGTATACACACACAGTATACATATATATAGACATGGATATGCACACATTGATATAAAATGAATGAATGAATGAATGAATATTGAAAAGTATTTAAAACAGATCCTGTACCAAAAAGAAGTTAGAAAATATTTTTGAAATGAATGACATTAAAAATACAACATATCAAAATGTATGAGATGAAGATAAATTTATATTACTAAATACTCTATTTGAAAATAAAAAATGTTCTCAAACCAATAACTTGTTTTTTTAATATAAAAGAGAAAAGAAACATATTCCCAAAGATAACACATGAATTAAAATAAAATAGATCAAAAAAGAAATCAATGAAGTAACAGAAAATCAATATGAACAGAAGCTGCTTAAACCTAGAATGATCATAACAAATGAAAGAAGACATAAATTATAGAAGTTAGTGGGTAAAAACACCATTTAAAAGTCTAAAATGTCAAGATGATCCCAGAATACTGTGAATAACTTTTGACAATAAGACTGACAAGTAAAATGCAAGTACTGTAGATACCATTGTGTACAATGTTCTGCATGGCTGAAGAATGGAAACATTTCCCTACTAATTTTATGAGGTCAATGGTACTTTGAAATTAAAATAAAAAAACAAACAAAATAAACCAGTAACAAACAACAAGGGCAACAACAAACAAAAACAAGAGCAAAAATTCTACTAGTACCTTTCTTGAATATGGATTAAAATTTTTTGAAAATGAAGCCCCAAAATTCATAGGAATATTTTTTATTATATGACCAATTGGACTTTACACAAGGATTGGCCTAACATTTCAAATTGGATCAATACATTTCATTATTTTAACAGAGAAAATGATAGAAGCCATATTATCTATTTTAATGAGTGCTCAGAATATATTTCATATAATATCCCTCATAAGCTTAAGTTAAAGACACAATAAAAGAGGAATGAAAAGAAACTCAACCCAGAAGAAAGATAAAAGTTACAGTTAACCTCACATTTAATGGTAAAGCGATATATGCTTTTAATCTGAAGTCAAAATTATTGACATTAATTTTTAATCTCTATTTTGTAAACTATTAAACTAGGATTGAAGCACAGGATCAAGAAAAAGAAGTCACTAAATCAATAAAAATTATCTGGATTCAGAAAGGGAAAATAGCTCTATGTACATATCATATGATGATTCTCTCTGTAGGTACTTCAATGTAACATATAGTACAAAAACTACTTAAAGTGATCAGTTAAATTTTTTTGAAGAAATGAAAATGTGGAAAATATAAAATATTGAGTGTCAGGCTGAGGGTAGTCTCAGTGGTAGCATGCTCAAGTACTTCTGTTGAATGACCAGCACTACAAAGTAAAAGACAATAATTTTTCCTACATATTAAAAATTGCCAATAAAAATAATACTATTTTAATAATATAGAATATCTAACATTCAGTAATTAATATTACAAAAGCTACAAAATACTAAAAATACTTTTGAGAAGTGAAAAATCTAAATGAAGAGAAAGACACAGGTCATAGATCAAAAACTTCAATTTTTACTAAGATGCTGATTTTTAAGGACCTGGAAGATAGTACAACAGTGCAGAGTATTTTCTACTATTACAGAGTATGCAGGTTTGTTTGCCAGCATCCACATAATAGCTCATAAAACATCTATAACTCCAGTTATAAGGGAATTTTACACCATCTTTTAGCCTTTGTGGACACAAGGTACTCACATTGTACAGATAGGTACGTGCAGGCAAATACTCATACAAGTAAAATGAATATGAATAAGTTTTTTATAAGATGTTGACTGGTGCTTGAGAAATGGCTCAATGCTTAAGATCCTTTTTCACTTGTTTCCAACATCTGTGTGCAGGTTTACAAACATCTGAAACTCCAGATCCAAATTTTTTGTCTAGAGGATCCAAAATTATCTTCTGGCCTCAATGAACACTGCACTTATATACACACGGACATACACACAGTTGAAAACACCCATAAACATGACATACAAAGAAATAACTTTTAAAAGGTGTTGACTGTGGATTTAATGCAACTCCTGAGAAAGAAAAATCCAAGAAATGTTTTAGAAGAATTTAACAAGATTTTAAAGCTCTTATAAAAGGGAAAATAATAACAGATAAAAGATTGTTAAAAACAAAAACAAAAAGTTTGAGCAGCAACATTCCCCAACTTTAGGGCTATTGTAAATCTGTTTCCCTGTCAACATCTTTAGACAAATACACATAAAAACAGAAGGAGACAAATGAAAGATAGCTCTACACAAATATCACCATTTTAATTTCAACTCAGGCATGAGAACAACGTAGTAGAGAAAAATGCATGTTTTTCTTCATTAAAATGGACTCACCAAATTTTCAGAAACAGAAAGTTTAACTCAAATCAATATTTCATATTATATGGAAAATTCAATTCAAGTGAATAACAGACTTTCATATATGATCTAAAATTATAAAAACAGGAAGAGAAAATTGGGATAAAATATAGCATTGAGTAAGAATTTTTAGATAAAGCACTAAAGTGCTTGTAGACATAAAGCAAGTCTTAATAAGTTGCATTTATCAGTATTAGTAACATTTGCTTTTAAAATATACTGAGAAGGATAAAAATATAAGTCCTTCACTGCCTGAGTGAAAATATTTGAAAAAAAGTGGGTATGCTTGATAATACTTTGTCTCTAGAATTCAAAAAGAGACATTAAATTTTAATCATAATTTTAAAACTGTATGAAAGTGACCATGATATACCAACCGGAGCCACACTTAAAAAATACCTAGATAGTAATGGTCGGGGAAAAGAGTTCAATGTCATTGTTCTTCAGAGAAATGTATTAAATGTATTAAAACCACAACAAAGCAATATTCAATATCTGCCATCACACAAGGCAGCATTCAATATCTCGTATTACACCAAATACTGGTGGAATAGTAGAATTTGAAATTGTACGGTACATTGGAATACAACTGTACACTTTCCTAAATAGTTAAATGTACATTTATTTATGTTCATATATGAACAGAAAACTGGAGTAACCACAGAAACCAGGAATGTGATACAGGACCATGATGGGGACTAGTTACAGACAGGGAAGTAGCATGATACAGGCAATATGAAAAGGGAAATGGAGAGGAAACCTTAAGTTGGGGAAAGAAAAAGGATTTAAAAAAAAACTGAGAATGCTTGAAAAAATATAATCATTATATGCACATAAAATTACATAAAAGTGTGTGTGTGTGTGTGTGTGTGTGTGTGTGTGTGTGTGTGTGTTGTGCAGTTTAAATGAAGTTATCCCTCTTGGAGGAATAGTCTTTTTTTTTTTAAAGCCATAGACTAATAATATCAGTCATGAGAAACCTCCTTTATAGCTGTTGCTAAAGGGAATGCAAGTCACTCTCAAAATATCTATGTTACTGCTATTGTCTTCTAGGCATTGCCTCCTAGAAGTTTAAGCCAAGTCCTTATTGCTGAAAGTATCACAATCACAAGATCTGAGCATGGACTTGGAGAATTTGAGCTGGAACTGACCCACAAGCCTCCTCCACAAGGACTAGCTCACATAGTACCAGAAGATAATATGTAAACTGCTTAGGGAAGAAATCAATCAAGAGTTCTACCAGGCTGATATTGGGACCCTTTCCTTCCCACTTGGTTGCGTCATTTAGTCTGCATATGAGGATATGTGACTAGTCTTATTGTAACATGTTATGCCATGTTTACTTGATATTCCAGAGAAGCCTGTTTTTTTCTGAAGTTTGGAAATGGAAGAGAAGTGAATTTGGAAGAAAAGGGAGATGTGGGGAGAGGGGAGGAATGGGAGTAGAGGAGGGAGGGGAAGCTGTGGTTGAAATGTAATATATGAGATAAGAATATGTATAAAAGAAAATAAAAAGAGTGTAAGAGCCAAACTACTAGAGAGTTGGCTGAGAGGTAGTGTTTTAAGACAGAGAAACTATACCCATGAAATCTCAACAATATGACTTTCTAAACAAGACCTGAACACTTCTGACACCAGTTGACATCCCAATGTATGCAGGAGAAATCTTATGAAGTTCCATTCCTAGATGCTATAAGCAGTTAACAAATGCTGAAAAAAGGAAAATTAGTCTTCCACAGGAGTGAATTCCTTACTGGATATCCAATACCCACAGGTCAGTTCTAATAAGCATCCACACTGGCAACACTGACTCAACTCAGCAAATTGTTCATATGTTTATTAATTTAAATCATATACAATAATAGTTTAAAAAGTAGAGAGAGTCATTTTGGGGGTGGCAAGCCTAGGAGGGGTAACATAGAGGTGAGGGAGAGGGAAATGATGTAATTATATTTTAATTCAAAAGGGAGAAAAATTCAGAAGGATAATGAATGAATTAACTACCTAGTTAATGGGACTGGTTAACAATTTAGTTTCTATTGATTGTATTTGTAAGAAGATGTCCAAGTCCTGGAAAATTCTCACCCTCAAAGACTTTCTAATCTTGAATATTTGGGATAATGGATTGCATGGATCTGCAAGGGTTTTTAACCAAAGGACATTCTAATTTAAGCATTTTTGGACTTGAGGGACACAAATAAAAGCATTTTTAGTGTCACAGAAAAAGAAGAACCATGTTTTTATTTCAGATTTTATTTACTTTTTTGGATATTTTATTTATTTATTTATACTTCAGATGTCATCCCCTTTCCCCATCCCATTCCCCCCTCCTCCTCTTTGCTTTTATACCATTTTAATTACATGCAAGTATGAAAGTCAGTTCTAGATTGAAGGGCTAGCAATAAAATAGATGCAAATAGTCAAGGAAAAAGCAAGACAATAAGCACAAATATCAAAGAACAAGCAAGACAATAACCAAAATTCTGTGAACATTCGCATGATCACCATTTCTAAGGGCTTAGAGGATGACCAAAATATCTGAGCCAACTTCCTGTCCTAGCCCCAAGTCATTTTGATGTCCGAAGCCTACTTTCTTGTTCTAGCCAAAATTCAGATTCTTGTCTGAAATTACTTCTTTGTTCTAGCCTAATATTTAGATTCCTGCCTGAAATTACTTCTTTGTTCTAGCCGAAGATTTAGATTCCTGCCTCAAATTACTTCTCTGTTTTAGCCTAATGTCAGATTCCTGCCTGAAGCCTACTTCTTTGTCCTTGGTCAATTCATATTTCTGCCAAGCAGCTCATTTTTTTTGCCCTTGGCCCATGTCAGATTCTTGCAAAGCAGCCTCAAAGGCTCTCCACCTCTCCCCCTTTTTATTTCATTAACAAGACTGAGCCTGTCTTAGGTCATTCTGACAAGAATGCCTTCCTTACCCATTGTGGACTATGCATTATCAAAAGCAATGCACTTCTGTCTTAGGTTGGTAAGGCTCTATGCTGAATCATACCCATCCTGGCTTACCAGCTTGTTAATTTAATAACTCTGTTTGGGGGTCCATTTTCAGATTCAAGCATGTTCTTTTTATTTTTTATTTTAAAATTTTTAAAAATGGATGCCAAGGAACTTTCTGCTGAGTGTCTATGGCACTCTACAACTAGGCATACTTATGCATAGGTGAAAGGTAAGGATCCACTTACTGGCATAAGGCGTGATCTCGATCAGGTATTAAAGATGGGGAAGACAGCATGTTTGTGTTTTTTTCTGCAGAATGCTGAAAGAGCATGGTGGCTGCTAGAGCAATGCATGTAACATGATGATGCCAGGACAAAGAATGATGCTGACCTGTGAGCTTGCTGAGTGCCCTATCAGTGGTGACTGGGAAGTTGTATTAGACATATGTTCCTGAACTACCATTGCTTACCTATACCCCGATGGGAGAAGATACATTTTTATTTACTTATGTATACAGTCTACCAAAACTTCTTACTTACACGATGTTCCTAATCAAAGTAAAACTGGTCTTTCAAGATGAACATGGACAAAAGTAAAGTCTGTGACATCTTTCCCCAGGTCAACTCTGACTTTTCTGTAAGAGACAAAGTTCTCTTACAGAAACCTGTATGGCTCACCTCCTATAAATTTCATAGAAGACTTAACAATTGGCTTGTTGAGAATTTGCTACAGAACAAAATATGACAATGTAGTGTGTTTAAACCAAGGGACAGTAGCAGATAATTTATATTGGCTTATTGTGGATTTATATGCTTTGTAGAAAGTATGAAGTTAACTTCATTAAAAATAGCAACTTAGTCATTAACCATACTTGCTCAGTTTTTTAGCTTTCAAAACATGTCTGTGAAGGGAAATTTCAGATTCAAAAACATTATAGAATGCTGACAAATTAATAAACTAGGAGGTCAAGAGCAGGGCTTTTAATGCTTGCTTATACAAACAGATATCCTACTAATGGGCAGCTTTATATTTTTTTCATTGTTTTTGTAAACCCAGAGGTGAATTTAACAATTTGTTCACAATGACTTCAGTTTGGGCCAGCTGAAGGCTCTTGCCACTAAGGCTAACAACATGAGTTCAATATAAGGAGTTCAGTGATGGAAGGAGAAAATCAAACCCTACAAAGTGTCCTCTGACTTACACAACCCTCACACACAAGCTCACATGTGCACACACACACACATATACACACACACATACACACACACACAAGTTCACAAATAAGTAGAAATTATGTAGGTTTGATTTTAATTATATTCTTAAGCAGAGTCTTTAAAATGCCCTTTCCAATTCAACTTTAATTTTTATTTAACTTTAGAAAAATTGAGATTATTTTTACTGGTGTAAAAATGACAAGATACTAGCAACAATGTGCCAAATGTGATAGTAGTGATGGTTCTTAATTTCCTATTTGGAGTAGTAAGGTGCCACCGTTGTGTTGACATCCTCTGTAGATCAGTAGAAACAAGTGGGTATAGAAAATCTTTTTAAAAAATTGCTACATGAATAGAATTATTTGTTGTATCTCTTGAATTAGCATAGGTCTGGATGTTCTTTCGATGACTAGTATGTTTTTGCAAGAATTGACTGAAACTTTTGAGAAAAACTGTGATGGAGGACACTAATGAAGTAGACCCCACCTATTTACAGAACTTGTGTGGAGCATCTTGCTAGACATTTGTATTTATTTTCCTTCTGTTCTGGCTGCTGCAGTCTGACTATTCTGAGCAAATGGAAATGACATCTTGCTTCCTTGTTTGTTTTTTTTCCTGTTTTTAACCCAGTTCTAGACATGTACCAGATATACTATAAAGACAGTTCGCTAAGTGTTATGGGGCCCTATGTATAAATACCATTATCACTAATAGAGAATATGAATATAAAGTGTGTGGTTCACTCCCCACTCAGCCTCTATTTCCAACACTCAGCTCCTCTATATTTTAAAAGCCAGCCAGTTACCTAAGTGGTCATTGGATGGTTGTGAGCCAAAGCCGAGTTCTAGAACTACCATATATATTCTGTGTCCTCCAACATTTTACACTCAAAACCATTGATAAAAATGTGAAGTCTAAGGTGTCATATGCACAGAAATTCAGTATAACCATAAATGCTGCTTTTTCAATCTACCAGCATGTGAACCTTCACCAAACAGACCTTGATTAGCCATCTTGTAGAATATACACAATATTCTACAATATGTAGCAGATATAATTTTCTGCATCTCTCCTCCTAGTTAAAATTCTTGAAAACCCTTTCTGCAACATCTGTTTCAATCAGATCAGATACATACATTGGTGGTAAATATTTTTGTGAAATGAATGTAATATTTCAAATGCAATTTCCAGAGGTCAAAAGCAAGCCACTGGATATTGAAAAACATATCTGGAACAATCTTAAGAGTACATATACTTAGGCACCACATTTTAATTTAACTTCCTGTTATTATAGTAACTAGTCACAAAATGGCTCCCTATTTATGCAATATGCTAGCTGCAATGTTACTTAAATTGAACAGATGAATGTCTTCTAATAATGTATGTTTACTTCATGAACTTGTCGGCAATTACATTGTAATTATGCCTCTGTAGGTGCTTTTTACTGACATATAGAGCACCACTGCATTTTAAATGTAATTGCAGTTCTCTGTACCATTTAGCAAGGCTGAAAATTGTTAAAGGTTTGTAAATTACCTACATTTAGACCATAGGCAACGAGGCAAATTAAGTGACACTGTCAGTAATGTTACGACATAAATTGGTACCAAGTATAAATTCAAGGTACACTTTCTTTTGTGAATTGAAAAGTGGCTCCCAGAATGCTTTCTGAAAAAGGTCGAAAAAAACAAAGTGTACTCTTTCCCTTCACCATGCTCACAAAACAGTGGCCAGTCTGGAACAATTAAAATCATGAAGCTGTTTAATGCCTGGAATTTGGGATGGTTTTATAGTACTCAGAGAAGATTAGTGTCTAGCCTCCAGTCACCTGTGAGGTCAGGGAGAAGACAAACTCTCCGTTGAAGTCTCTTCCAACTGTGTAGCACAGTGAGAATTTAGCATTTATTTATATTTGAATTTCATTCTCTTTATTTATCTCCATGGCCTTATGCATATTTCTTAATTCTTGAGCTTTATAATCTAAAAGGTAGGGACAATGATATCAGCCTAGAAGAGCTACTGGGAATTAGGGTAATAGTAATTATGGCCCTTAAAAATATCAATCCCCTTGGTAATTTCCTCAACTGATGATAATCTGGCCTATTAAAATCAAAAACAAGAATCAGGAAAAGTTACCCTTTTATGTTTAAGAGGAGCAATCTCTTTAACATCGTGCCAGCCCCAGGTATGGACTGCAGAACTTGTCTAGACTTACATTGTCCTGTGGGACTAAAAAAAAGCCGGTGTCGACTGTATATTGAAAAATGTTCACTTTTGCTTCTTAGGCAATGTTCCATAGAAGAGACCAGTCTCCAAAGACCAGCAACGCCAGTAAAGGAAATTAATTTTGAAAGTATTACTCTGTCACTTCATGCCTTCGGGCCAGTCACTTATTGATGGCAAGAGTTTAGGTTTAGATAAAACCATTTCACCCATGCAAGCCCTCTCCATTAAATGAGGAACAAGCTGCTAGGCTTGACAGCTCGACAGAAAACCAGTCTAAAGGGCTGGTTTTATTTCAGTTTAAGATGTAAGTGTTGATAAGGGCATTTTAAAGGATATTTTATTTTTATTTAAATGCATATACATGTGTCTACAGGTCTATATTTACAACTGTGAGTACCTGAGGAACCAGAGGAAAGCATCAGATCCCCTGGAGCTAGAGCCTGATGTGGAAGCTGGAAACCAAATCTGGTCCTCTCCACAAGCAGCAAGTGTTCTTGATTGTGGATACATCTCTTCAGGCATTATAGGGCTATTAAAAATAATGAAGCAAAATGATAATAAAGTTCCATGCATTTTTATATGACATAATCCACTTACTAAGAAAAAATACATTTGCCTGGGAACTCCTGATTCTGTGTGAAGAACAAGAGTCAAGTAATGACAAACAGGTTCATTGCTCTTCATTCTGGGATACAAGTTTCTCTGTTATAGATAAAAAAAATTAAGTTGCCATTCTTCACAGTCTTAAGTTTATAAATTATAAAATACATGTGTAGAATCTTTATCAAGTATCTATATGATGTAGTTCTTTATTATATATATATATATTATATTTCTTTATAATATATATATATATATATATATATATATATATATATATATATTAGCCATTTGGAATAGACATTTAAATTTTGAAATTTTGAATTCAGTTTTAGATTTTTTTGTTTCAATTCCCAGGTGTTCATCTATTTTTTTCATCATACCTAGAAGTATTATCATACATAGATTATTATATTATTAGAGAGAGGAAAAAATGTATCACCATATTCATATGAGCAAAGTACCTAGGAGGTCTCTTAAATTACAGGGTTTGTTTTAATTGTTTGCTTGTTTGTTTGTTTGTTTTGGGGGGTTGGGGCTTTTCTTTTGTTTTAACAGCTGACACCAGGGGAAGCTTCTTCTCCACACATAGACTCCAACAGGATTGGTTGCCTACCTAGAAGGTGGATTGTTTAGTAGAAAGGCAAATTTCTGTTATGTTGTGGACAGGGCTTAGAAGAAACAAGTACTCAGTAGCATAAGAAAAAAAAAATGAGCAAAAAGTTCACTGGACCGTGACAAGGATTGTCAGCTTCTTAGAACAAATGGCCTGGAGATTCCCTGCTAGGGTGCTAGGGCAGGGGTAGGGCTGGGCATAAGGGATCAGCGAGGACACGGATCTGGGGCCTGGCCTGAAAGGAGATTTTGGTGCTTGCTCAAAATAGAATGCGGGGACAAGATGTTCCAGAATCCTGGAGAAACCTCTGGTGGTTTAGAGACATTTTCGCATCTCTGAAAGAGGAGTAGAAATTGTTCTTCCAGAGATGGATTTTAACAGAAGGGCTGAGTGCTGAGGAGGTACCAGGCAGAGTGAGACAGGAATGTCCCAGCAACAGAGACCTGTGTTCAGGCCCCACACTCGGAGAGGTTCCAGTGAGTTTGATTCTGTTCCCATTTCCCACTCTCCTGCAGTTGGCTTTGCAAGAAAAGCTACCAATATGGATGCTATGTTGCTCCACTCCAACTGTAACAGGCGTGAAGTGTGACAACAGAGGACCTGAGGAGAGCGGAGAAAATAAAACACAACAGGTCTGAGTTTATGATGCACTCAAATATGTGTCTTTTCTTATTGTACAGTAAGAAAAGGAATCCACATTTTACATAAGGGAAAGTCAGATAAGGAAAGGGAAGTAAAATACGCAGAAGAGAGCTTAGACGAACTTAAGGAGACCATATCAGTGTTCTTGTCTCAGTACCAACAAAGCAAACCATTGTCCTGTGACCATCCTGAATTATGCTGATGCATTTTGGGTCTCAAGAAGAAGCTAGGGCACAAAGACGACTGTGGGAGTCTGAGGCCCAAAACCCTAGAAACTTGAGTTTAAAAGTAAGATTATTGTTTTTTAATTATAAACTGAGCCATTCTTTGTTTCCTTATTATATGTCACTTAAAAGTCTAATACACACACACTTGAATTAGTCAATTAGACTTGTTATATTTTACTAAGCTAAAAGGCCTTAACAAAAGAATATAAAGTCAATCAACTATTTCCTCCATTAATCTTGTTTTTATTGAAAACAGATTTCTTTCATACAATATATTCTGATTACCTCCTTGTTCCTCCCAGGCAATCTTCACTTCCTCACCCATTCAAATCCACACTGTTTTCCTCTCTCCCTTTTATTAGATAACAAAGAGGTGTCTAAACTACATAATAAAATAATTTAGAATAAAAACAAACCAGAGTAGGAAATAGCAAACAAACAGGGGGAAAAAAAAGAGGTACAAGAAACACATTACAGAACTGAGACACACACAGAAAATCCATTTTAAAAATTGGAAATCATATAAACAAAAGGCCTGTATTTTTTAAATGCCCTGACAAAACATTATGCAACAAACAAATAAAATTTTCATAAATATCATTGAGCTAATTTTGTGCCATAGACCTAGAGAAAAATCAAATACTAGTGTTCTGCTAAACTAAGGAACATAGCCATAACATGACTTCCGGTGACATTCTGCTATACTCTTAGAACAGTGTCTTGCTCATCCGTTATCAGAGACACTTCGTCCTGCAGTATATGGGAACAAACACAGAAACCCACAACTGAACAATGTCCAGTGAGAGACTTGGAACACTCAGCCATAAATGGGATGCCTCCATCAAATCCCTTCCCTCAGGACTCAGGAAATTCTGAGGAAGAGGAGGCAGAAGGATTGAAAGAGTAATGGCATGGTAGACACCAAAGAATCAACGCTTTCTAACCACAGACATGTGAACTCACAGAGATCATGTCTGCATGCACGAGGCCTGCACAGGTCTATGCCAGGTGGGGCCCAGTCCTGGGAATGGAAATAGACACAGGACCCCACTGCGAACACAGAAGCTATCGCCAACTGACAATCCTTCGTAGAGGAAAACTTCATTTTCTCCAACAGTCTCAATGGGTACACAAAACCAACCTAATGAGGACAAATTTTATTTAAAAATATATACATATATATACAAGAAAGTACATGTTTTTCTTTCTTTTTATTTTTCTTAACAATATTATTTCAGATTGCTTATTAACTAGCATTATTCTTTTATGAAGTTTTGCCCACCTTCACTTCTTCTTATTTCCCTCCCATCTCTTTCAAACCCATTCTTTTCTACATTTTCTCAGATTAATGACTGTATTTTGTTTGTGATACATTTAGTTTCTGTGTGATCATTGTATTGGAGAGTGATGTGGTCACCAGTGGGTACAACTGAAGGCAATCACCCTCCTCCTCCATAAGTCTATGGACACTAGCTCATCAATGATATGTAGAAGCCCCTGAGGCCACTTCTTCACCCATGGCTGACCATTCTTGTGTTGTGGGTATGGATGTGCAGTTTCTTTGAGTTCATAACTGACGCATGGCTATACCACGCATCAAAAACAATATTTCACAGCTTTTCTCCCCATCTTCTGGCTCTTGCATTCTTTCTGTACCTTCTTCAATGTCCCTTAGGCCAGTGGTTCTCAACACATGGGTCACTACCCCTTCGAGAGTCACATATCAGATGTCCTGCATGTCTGATATTTACACAACAATTCATAGCAGTAGGAAAATTGCAGTTATGAAGCAGCAATGAAATAAGTTTGTGTGGTTGGGGCTTACCACAACATGAGGGATAGCAGCATTAGGAAGGTTGCGAACCATGCTTAAGCATTAGAGGCAATGGTGTAAGTGCCTTGTTTAGAGCTGAGCACTTACATATCTGTTATCGCCAGCACCTTGTACAGTAATAAATCTCTGCATACACTGTGAAGAGGGGCTTCTCTGATTAAGGCTGAGCATAGAATGGGTATGGGTAAAGTTGAAAATATCGCGAGATAATTTGATGCTTTTTCAATTTAGTTATACAACAGTATTCCATTTCCCCCATGTCTTAGAGTTTTACTGCTGTGAACAGACACAGTGACCAAAGCAAGTCTTACAAATGACAACGTTAAACTGCAGCTGGGTTACAGGTTCAGAGGTTCAGTCCATTTTCCTCAAGGCAAGAACATGGCAGGCATGCGTATCAGGCATCCAGGCAGGCATGGTGCAGGAGGAGCTGAGTTCTATATCTTCATCTGAAGGCTGCTAGCAAAATATTAGTTTCCAGGCAACTAGGGTGAGGGTCTTAAAGCCCACATCCACAGTGCACACCCACTCCAACAGGGCCACACCTTCTATTAGTGCTACTCCCTGAGAAGAGTATATACAAACCATAACACCTTGTGATACAGGACCTCCTCCTATAAGAGTATTTCATTGGGTTTATGGTTTCAGGTATTGATTCCCCTCTGTAGAGTGGATTCAGGACCACTCCCAGCTGTAGATCACCTCTCACAAGAACAGTGCCCCTGTTGCATAAGTGAGTACATCCTGCCAGGGCTTGCAGCTGAGTAAGATCATGAATGTCTTTCTTCTCTCTCCTTAACATCCTTCATGGCATCTTCTGGGGTTGTGAAAGATAACTGGAAGAGAGGAGAGCTGCAATAACTAAGAATTGTGAAGTCTTCAGCAGCAGGGTCGTCCCATCTTCCAAAACATTTCCCAACTGAACCAAATGTGATATGCCAAATTCTAAATAATGATATTAGTAACATTTATAAACACGTAGTCTAAAGACATTCTAAATTCTTCATATTCATTAGCTTATAGCACTCTGCCACATGCTTGCACATGCTTGCATGGATTGTGTTCCAGAACCTTGACAATGAAGAAATGACAGACACACATGGAAAGAAAAGCTGGGAACAGGTTGGGTGGGTTCTTGAATGGAGGTGCTGCAGCGTTCAGAAGCATAGAATGTTCATTTTATACAGTTGGAGAGGGAGAGCATGCTACTGTGTGTAAGCTAAATGAAGATGTGGAGTTATTTCATACAGATAAACAAGGAGATGGAGTTATTGTACACATTTGAAGAAATGGGCAGAGTTATTATATACATGTGACCAAGGAGACATGATACACACATATGATCATATATATCATAACATATGATATATGTGTGTCTCTGTGTGTATGTGGCTGTGTGTATATCTGTGTGTATCTGTGCAGTCTCTAAAGGGAACAGTTTTCAAGCTGTGAACATGTGAGGTGAGGAGAAAACTATGGTGGGCATTTCCATACCCACTGTCAACATTTGCACTCTAGGACTCTACAGAAATGCTTTGCTTTTCCTCTGAGCATCCCCAGGGAACATTTTGTCACTCCCATGCTGCTGAGCTATTGGAATCCTTGACAAGCCACTGCCCATGACAACCACACATATTCACTCAGGGTTTCATATGTCCTCTACAGACACAGATAATGAAAGTGCTATTTCAATTTTATATACAAGGAAAGTGAGTCGTGCAGAATTCAATCTGTCTATGCTCATATACCTGAAATTCTGAAAAGTCACAAAGCAAAAGGGCTCCTATTAAAAATGATATGATAACATAAGAACTAGGACTAGTGAGGTATCTTAGGTAATGGCACTGATGACCAGAGTTAAGTTTCTAGACTTACAAAGTAGAAGGAGAGAACTGATTGCCACAATTGTCCTTTGAGCAAACCCCCCCCCCCATGCCCACAGTGGTGAATGCACATGCATATACATGTACACATAGAAACAAACTACTGTAAATACAAAAAAAAAAAAAAAAAACCAGCAGAACTAGTGATACATTCCTATAGTGTGAAAAAATAAATGTGGATGTAATCAGATATTATATCATTTTGACTATTGTTTCATGGTTAAAGATATAGACTCGTAATTTATCTACAGCCTCTTTGAAGGTAAAAATGTTTTCTTGACTTTCACCCAATGCTACAGCTAGTCATGAGTCCTATCTACTGTCAAACCACTGATTGTAATTAAGAACTGCATTTGGTTGCAAGCATTTGTGAGTCTGCTATGATGATCCCAACGTATAAGAACCAACAGTTAATAATGAAGAAAAGCAAACACAAAGGAGGGGAAAATAGGCACTGGTGCTATTGTTGGTGGATATCCAAGGTGAGGTTTCTGCAATTCTTCCTAGACTTTTCCTTGTCTAAGAAGGACTCTGGAGCACAGACCATAGTGTCTAATTCCTAAAGCAGGAAAAAGAAAGACAGATAAGGGAACTGAATCTTAAAAACCTTTTCCTCAATCCCTACCTGACTTATGTTCATGTTTCATTGAAAACTTTTCTTCATAGAAGGTCTCCATTATAAAAAGGAAGTGATTAAGTCACAAGATATCAAAGAATGATTATCATCCCCCAGTGCATGAAAACACACACACACACACACACACACACACGGGCTATAACGTAAGTTTGCCAGACATGTTCATTCTATGCATGTTTTGTTTTCTTTCCAAGATGAATTTCAAACTCTCTGTCAGTTACAATACCATTTTATTCTTACACCAAACACAGGTTTCCAAATTACAAGGCCAAACATTTTATTTGCCATCAGAACTTTGTTTGCATTGTGCTCCTTATTTTTACCTCTAAGTTTGCTCTCCTGTAATGTTTCCTACCCCCCTTCACTTGAAACCTAAAACATGGCTACCCTGCCTTTGGGGAAATACTCTCTAGATATTAAGAGACCTATGGTTTTAGATGTCATGAGTACAGCTTGCAAACAGTTCTTAGGGTTTTAATGCTGTGAGAGACACCATGACCAAGGCAACTCATAAAGGACAGCATTCAATTTGGGGCCAGCTTACAGGTTCAGAGGTTCAGTCTATTATCATCATGGTGGGAAGCATGTTATCATCCAGGGTGGCTTGGTGCTGAAGAAGGAACTGAGGATTCTTCTATATCTTGAACTGAAGGCAACCAGGAAGAGACTCTCACACAGGCATCTAGGAGGAGAGTCCCTTCTGAACTGGGTGGAGCTTGAGCATAGAAGCCTAAAAGCCTTCCCCGGAGTGGTAAACTTACTCCAACCAGGCCACACCTCCTAATAATGTCACTCCCTGGACTAAGCATATTCAAACCACCGTAAGCTCTTAGGACTCAGCTGTGCCAAGGACTGCTTCATCCAGAAAAGAGAAAAGCCACACTCAGTGATGGAGTGAGAGTTGGAAAGGTCTGGCCTTCTAGCCCTACCTGAGCAGATTACTGCAATGTTATTTCAGCTTTGATACACCTGGAAGCATCGTGGTGAATACTCTGCAAAGTCTTCTATCCATCAAGGAAAAACCTCTGAGGAGACACTGTTAGCTTCAGGTGGGAATCTTGAAAAGGTGATGTCACCACTCAAATGGAGATTATGAGACAGTGTTATCTCTCAGTGGAGAACTCTGATGAGAATGAACTACCCTGACTTCTTCTCCCCACTTATTTTTATCCTTTCTTTCTTCAAGCACTGATTCAGAAATCTCTTCACAGTGACCTTCTGTACACTAATTTTCTCCTTATGTCTGCAACCAATGGAACCAGACTCATATTCTGTCAAATTCCTGTCCCTCTTATAAAAAGCTAAATCTACCAACTCTGCCACTCGTTTCTAATGTGAAAAAATTCCATCTGAGTCCTAGGAAGAAGTCTTGTTTCTCCCACCAAGCTTTTTCTTCGGCTTCAGGTGCCGCCCCACTCTTAATGCTAATGTTTTCAATGTTTTCTTTGTTCTAATCTATCTGCCAATAGAAAAAACTATGAAGCAATTCCATTGTCTGCATTACATAACATAGTGGCTAACTGGCTCATTATTATTAACAATTGTAGTTTTATCTTTCAAAGTATGAGGAAATAGTTAACACATATATAGGAGAGACTTAAGTCACAGAAAACCATGAGATATCACCTTCTCTGACGAGCTCACTGCTGTTGGGCTACATATACAATAGAAGAAGCGCTTGCTAATCGATATTGAACTGGAAAGCTGTTAGTTATACAGTGTCAAATCTGAAACAAACTTCAGGCTTCTGTACATGTAAATGCTAGTCAAAAAAGAGCATTTTCATGTGCTTGGAGAATTCCCAGTCTTGTTGTCTTCTCTCTATCATGAATCACTCCTGTGCTGAACTTTGTCACTAGGTCCTTGCAAAGGCTTTGCTCACTCAATACTTCACCATGGGCAGTGCTACAGTACCTCTCACATCCACCTACCAACTGAATTCTGGCCAACAGCTAGTGTCTACTGAACTCATTTCAGTGATTATTACAGCACAGGAAGTTGGCCATCCCAGTTCACTTTCTTTTAAGTTGGTTACTGTTTCAACATAAGCAAAGATCTCTTATCAATGCAATTACCCAAAACAAAAAATATTCAGTATCCGCTGGGTGGAACACATAAAATATTTTTTGAGAAAATACTTTTAGGAATGTAACAAGTTAGAAAATTAAAGGCAAAAATTTTGAATTATGAAGACTACTTCCTGTGGGTACAGAACAAAAAAAAAATAACTTACATTATAACTGCTCATAAAAAATGCTGTACAGCAATATAGGTTTCCAACAAATTTGATGACCCGTTTCTGTCTCCCCCTTCCTCCATTAAATTGAACTCTCTGAATTATTCATGAGGGCTATTTTAATGGGATAATTTTTTCTTGCAAACGCTGACACTAATACCAAAGAATATCTCTAGGTATTCATCTTGGATAAATAAGGGTCCTCATAACTAGTTTTCTTGATGTTTCACCTTATTCAAATGAACATATATGGAAGTAACTAATGTGGACCATTTTTTAGCACTTAATGTTTTCAATATGTTTGTCTCCATATATGTATAGTCAAACATATGTTTACCCAGGAATTAACCAGGATGTTGAATTAAATGAAAGTAAAGCAGAAAGTTCAGCAATTCTCAGGTGAACTCAGGCAGGGTATTAAGAGGAAATTTAAAGTCCACATCCTCCAGCTGTGATGACAGCTCGAAACGACTTCGGGGATTGCCCATCCCTCCATAGTACTTTGGCCATTCTAAGAACAAATCAGTCACTTGAATGTGTACATTAGAGGTTTTTAACTCAGAGCAATGTGGTTTCAGGGATTTGGTGGAATCTCTTAAAAACCAACTTCTAAATTTCTCCCCCCCCCCTCTCTCTCTCTCTCTCTGTATGTGTGTGTGTGCATTTGTTGAAAAGAACATCTATCATATTTATTAAACTCCCAGACATATGCTTGATTACCACCACACCTCACCATAGTGAGAATTCCTGTTTCACACAAAAGTAAGCTTTTCATAGTCAGATTGTTCTGAATTTCTGAGGTGTGACATGAGAGTCAGTGGTTACTATCTCTTATTATATTCCATATTTTGAAGTTTCACATGTATAATTTCCATCACAGAGATAATTTTAGTTTGATTTTGACATGGATTAACTTTGTTAGATTAGTTTTTACCAGTGTCAATGAAAATTTCCTACACATCTGCAGTTCTGCTAATCTTTTCAAAATATTAGCATGCAACATTTTGTTTTCTATACAGATGTATACTGAGGAAAATCAAGAAAGTACAGAACATTGGAAGGGAAAAGTAATGGGGAAGATAAAGGAGAAATCTGAAAAGAAGGAATGGGGGTATATTTTATCAAAACACATTATATGCTTGCATAAAATTCTCTATAAAAAGAAATGAAGTCAGAGATTGAGATAATTTCCATTTTATCTATTAGGGATGATGGTGTTGACCCACACGGCAGTCAGTAGATAGGGCAGATAGATGCTACCAGGCTCAGAACTGGTTTATTTTAATCACCAAAAGTGTAAAAGACCAAAATTTGACTTTTGAAGAAATAAACTTCTAAGAAACGTGGTTTTGTAATATTGCTAACCATGTTTCAGAAAGACTTTCAGTCACAGAAGTGATTGTCACTGCAGGATGTATCCTGCAGGCTTCTCTGTCAGAGAGGATAGTGTCTCTTCCAATGCAGATTAAGCTGGTGTTTACAGAATTACTCTGGGTGTGCATTTTCATCCTGCTGTGATCAAGTAACTTTGTGTGACAAGTGTCAGACAGATCCTTGGATAAGGGAAATGGAATGCATCCTCACCTTGCACAGGGCAGAAGCTTGGGTAAAGATTCATCTCTTATTCTTTTGCAGTAACACTGATAGGTACAATATATTCACATGTTGCCTCCTATTTCAGGACAAGCATTGGGTGTGAATCTAAAAGAAGTTCATTGGTGATATCTGCACAGAAACTTAGGACAGGATTCCAAACAGACATAGGCTCTAAGAATAAACTCAATCAGCATTAGGGCTTACTTTATGGAGAGGTGAGAATTGAAATTTACATGAAGTTAGAAGGCATCTAAGACAATTGAGTCACTTATTAATTTCAATTTTTTTGATCAGAGTGTTCACAGACAAAAATAAAGTGACAAAAAAATCTTGCACTAGGAGAAAGCTCACCAAGTTCCAGACACCTGTGAGTGTATGTCAGAAGTAGCAAGTTTGGTGCTGCACAGAGTCTTCCCCTGAAAAATAACACTCTCTTTGGAGTCCTGACCTGCTAGATAGCACAGTATAGTTTTTACACAGTACGCACTGGTGATACCTATAGAATCCTGAAACTATGGTCCACATGACCAACAAGATCCCACATCCTCCTAACTTCTCATCATTTTGTTCCTAAAGCATTTGTAATATCAGTAAAAGACACCTGGTTACAGATGCTGAGAGCTAGCCCTACACATCTTGAATTCTTTCATAACTTAATATAAAATTCTTTATTTCTCCCTCTTTATCTCCCATTTCCTGCTTTTTTTTTTCCTTTTCAGTGTAGACACTACCTATGGACTTGAGGTTGCATACTTTATTTAGAAAGAAAATACTTATATGGTTTAGGGGTCAGGCAAGGTTGGCCACTGAGACAAGATGGAAAACAGACTATGTGTCCTGGTGTTCCATTGCAATGAGAAAGGTAGGCTACTTAGGTTGGGGGGCAAAGTATTAACTAACTGAAGTTTTTAACAATGAAAAATTGAGAAAATAAACAAGAATTAAAATTTATATTTGGAATTCTATTTTTCATTAAACACTCTGTCTAATTTCAAAGTATGAAAATATACAGATTTAGTTATAGCATGTTAGAGAACAAAGATTTTTTTAACTGCATTATTTAGTATATGTAAATAATAGTTAAAATAAGCTCCAAACTGTAATTTATGTTTTCATTTTTGTATCACTTTTTTAAAAATTCAGATAATTGAGAATCTGAAAATTAGAGAGAATTAATTCACAAACAAAGGTTATTACTATACACCTTCTCAGTCAGTAATGGGAAATTTATGATCCATTTACTTAAATACAGTTTGGTAATATGTAGGTCAGTATTGATTTTAAAAAATAATACATAATTAACAAGAAAATCTCAAGGCATGCAGTATTTTACACACAAATTCAAACCCAATCTCACAAGCAATTTCCAAACTTCAGCGTGAGTTACGTTCACTAAAAGCCCACTAGAGAGAACAAGAGATAGTTTAACCCAGAATTAAAGGATGGAAAAAATTAGAGTGGAGAACAGTTTGAACAAAGTCTCACGTAGGAAATGGAGAAATAGTATGTAATAGAGTCTCTGCTCTTTTTAAAAGGGGGTGGGGGGTTATATACTTAGGAAGTATACATATTTCATTTTTTTATTATTTTCTTTAAAATATAATTTTTATATTTATCCATTTCAGAATATATATTTTTTTAAAAAGGAATTTGGTGGAGCTGGGAGTTCCAGGAATAATTTGTTAGCCTTGTTCTCCCAAAAGTCAAAGGGCATGGTATAGGACACAATCACAATGAGTAATAATCACAACAGAAGAATCAGAAGATTAATTTAATATCGAGGCAGATGTAATTATGCACACGATGTTTATTTCATGAATCAGAGAATGCAGCAACAGGTATGAGTGACTCAAAAGATTTGATCTGCTTCCCAGTGTTTCTGAGCTCCCTTGTGGCTGTTAAGATACGAGCTACACAACTGCACTGGTTTCAAAGGTGCTCAAAACACCTAAAGAAATTACACACACACACACACACACACACACACACACACACAAAGATCTTGTAAGCGAAGACATAAAAGTAAAAGTCATCTCAACAAAACTTATGTAGAATTATTGGTTCATAGAACATTCTAGAATCAACAGTTAAAAGATTTCTCTGCTTTTCAAACAATTGGCTGCCATAACTGTGACACTGACAATTTCTCAATATAAATATTTTTTGATACCTAAGTCCTAAGTCCTCTTCAGCTCAACTGTATCTCATTTACTTAATAGTTGTTAATATTTCCTATGCTTTATTTCCTCTAAAATTAATTTTCAACACAGATCCCAACTAATCCCCACCATTCTGAGTATATTGTAAAAGTAATTTTTAGTCACCAGATGTAATTATCATCTCAGAAGCTTACTGATGAGTACACTCACTCTTTCTAGCTTTCTGAACTCTGGCTGGCTGATTCAACTCAGCTGTTCTGCTCAAACTCCTCTCCAAGCTGATTGACTTAACTTGGCTTTTCTCAGATTCTTATTGAATTGCTCTGCTTGACCTCCAACTGACTCTGGCAATTTGTTTTAGTCTTCTTGCTTCTTATTCTCTGGCTTCAACTGTCTCTTCTGATCTGCACTGAACTCACTACACTACTCAACTGACTCAACTGCAGCTACTTACTGAACTGCCCTCAAATTAGATGTCACTCTCAAAACACGGCTGCCTTTTTTTTACAAACTAACTTTACCTACATCATTTTGGATTAAAGGTGTCTTCTAATGGAGTATCTGTATTCCAGCCAGATCATACTGTAATCCAGGACATGCCTACATTCCAGCCAGATCACGTAGACCTAGAACATCTTTGGATTTGATCTAGTGCCAGAGAAGCCATGTTGCTGGATTTAAAATCCTCTGCACTATATCACACTTATGTGATACTGATAATGAAATGCCGTACAACTTCCTTTCATTGTTGTCTCTAGACATGGATTACTGACTTTTTCTGCATGAATTCTTAGCCTAAGGTCTTTGCCTATGGCTGAGGAGGTCTTAGGCCCTACGACTTAATACTGTTGGTTAGCTAAATTGGCATGGTACCAAACCATTTTCTACATATTTACGTTTATAATAATAGATAAATTGGCTTTGACCAGAGAGGCTTCTCTTTTCAAGAAATTGTAGTGAATGTGTGTACTCATAACTTTTTAAGATACTGAGAATAAGTGACAGTTGAGTGCTTAACACTAAATAGGACATTTTTATCCCACCTTTAAGACCTGGAGAACATTTTGGAAGAGAGAATGAAAAGAACATAAGAGTCAAAATTTAGAAATGCTATTTCTCAGAATGACAGCCATTGCAATCATAAACTTATAGAAGCTCTTGTTGTCAGGCATTGGAATCACACAAAACAGGCCGTGTCAAGCGCTGATAACAAAGCAGGTGAGATGCTGAGGGTTCTTTCAACCTTTCTGATGAACTGTTGGCTATGGGGAGATTCTAAGAAGACAGTTATTGTCATTAATTATATTATACACTGGTGAATGTACCAGGCTCCAGTGAATAGCATGAAGCCCATGGTCACACAGACAGCCCTAGTCAAACTCAGTGACAAAACCAAATGATAAGACATGAATGTGAGAAAAAGACTGGCAGGGACAATGTGGATTGTCAGGAGTATTTAGGAAGTAAGAGAGTGTGGTAGAGAGTAAGCAGAATGCATTATATACATGTATGACATCAAAAACAAACATATTAAAATGTATAGCAAGCTGGGCTGTAGTGGCACACGCCTTTAATCCCAGCACTTGGGAGGCAGAGGCAGGTGGATTTCTGAATTCTAGGCTAGCCTGGTCTACAGAGTGAGTTCCAGGACAACCAGGGCTACACAGAGAAACCCTGTCTCGAAAAACAAAACAAAAAGTATAGCAAATCACTTTAATAGACAAATCACAATTATAAAATGTGTTCATAAATATCATACTTTAATACATGTTTCTAATTTGCAATTATTTAATTTAGCTAAATTACATACATAAAAATTCAACCTGCATGTAGAAGTATGTGCGTGTTCTGATTATAGTAAGAATGCCATAATTTATAATTAACGTTCTATATCTGAGGAACCTTCTGTTGCAAACTACATGTTTGGCCTCTGTCTACTTTTCTCCTGTAATTTTGTTTCTTCCTTCTTGGGAAGAATGTTCTAGACATTCATGTCTAGTCTCATGTCTAGCTTTGGGTTTTTCATTTGCAATTGTTTGTGCTAAAATGTTCTTTGATCTCTTCTCTACAGTTAATGCTAAACCTTTGATCAAATGTCATTGTCTTCATAGACCTTTTAAGAGTAGTCCATAAAGCATAAGTCAAATCTCTAACCCTCATTCATTTCCCTGTTTCACATGATATCATTTGTGATTAAGTGTTAATCATACACTTATTTCTAGAGTTGAAGTGTTCTAAGGACATGAATCCTACTTTTTTTTCATTGACTAAGATCTGTCTTCAGATGTGCAGTAAAGTTTTATGAAATTAATGAGAGAATCAATTAATGTTTCTATTAAAGTTCTTCTAAAATACATAGAAAGGATTCTGTTGAGATAATTTTAGTGCATTTTTTATCTTACACAAGAACAGCCATCTCAGTGATGACAGCCAAATCTGATCAAATAAAATGTCTCAGTATGTGGCACTGCTGTTAAGTAAAAGTACTCATTAGTGCAGCTGGGTGGAAAATGTGCTTCCAGTTTGGAACTACATATCATTGTTTATACAGAAGATTACTTAGGACAGACTTCAATCGGGTCAGACTTTTGCAGCAGAGAACAGAGGTTTTGGCAAGAGCACACGACGATCTGCAAGAATGACTCAGACATTCCAACTGAGCTCAGTTGAGCCAGTCCACTAATATAATACCAAAAATGTCAACTGGAAGGAAGAAAAAGCACAGAACCATGAATTGCAAATGTACACATGCTCAGATTTGAGAGTTTTTCACTCTGTAATCATATTTAGTATTCTATGAAAAGCAGTACAAATTTTAGATTTTCAGTTAGTTTGCCCTAAGTGTTAATTGAAAAAAAATTACCTTTTCTTTTTTTTATTGAATATTTTATTTATTTACATTTCAGATGCCTTCCCCTTTCCCCATTTCGCCTCCCTAGAAAGCCCCTATCCCATCCCCTCTCCTCCTTTTTGCTTTTATACTATTTTAATTACATGCAAGTGTTAAGGTCAGTTCTAGGTTGAGGAACTAGTAATACAATAGATGCAAATAGTCAAGGAACAAGCAAGACAATAAACACAAATAGTCAAAGAACAAGCAAGGCAATATCCAAAGTCCTGCAATCACTCCTTAGATCACTGTTTCTAAGGACTTACCAGGATGATCAAAATATCTGAACCAAATTCTCTGTAGAGGTAGAGAGCTTCTGGTGCTGCTTGGCAAGAATCTGACATTGGCCAAAGACAAAGAAATGGGCTTCAGGCAGGAATCTGACATTAGGCTAGAACAAAGAAGTAATTTCAGGTAGGAATATAAATATTAGGCTAGAACAAAGAAGTAATTTCAGGCAGGAATCTAGACAGGAATATGGCATTGGCCAAGGACAAGGAAGTAGGCTTCAGACATGAAAAATTACCTTTTCAAGTAATGTAAATTATTTTCATTCATCTACTTCAAACTGTTCGTAGGAGATTTTGATATTTCAAAAGTTTCTGGCAATATCTTACCAAAATATCACTTCAACATAGCAACAAATAGTTTCGTTTTAAATGGGTTATAATTTTTCTAATAAATCACATGTTCCTCTATATTCAAATCTTAAGCAAAAGCAAGAGAATCAACCAAAATAAAAATCACTGATTTAGGTTTTTCCAGTTGGAGATAATATAGATTTTTAAAACTATATTCTTATGACTCCATGGATTTACTCAGTGTCTGTTGAAATTACTCCCTTTTCATCTCAAATTAATGAGTTTTTAATTTTTCTCTTTTCTGTTAGTTTGTCTAAAGGTTTGTCAATCTTCTTACTTTTCTTCAAAGTACCAACTCTTTAATTGAGTTTTTTCAGCCCTAATTTTAACTATTTCTTTCTACTTTCGGGGAGGATATCAATAGTTTTTGTGTATGTAGCTCCTGTTTTTGTACATCATTAAGCAAATAATTGGAGAGCTCTCACTTTTTGACAGAAACAGTGCTTCAAGTATTTCCTATCGTGACTGATTTTAATGTGATTTAATTGATTTTGATTATGCTATATTTGTATATAATTGTAAGAATTTTTAAATTACCTTCTTGATTTCTTCCTTTATTATTTTTAAAAGCTTCTATGAATTTGTATATTTTCTATCTTATCTTCTGTTTGTTATTAACATCTGAGTACTATATTGAATAGATAGGGAGAGAGTAGGTAGCCTTTTCTGGTCCCTAATTTTAATGGGATTGCTTCAAGTTTCTCTCCATTTGGTTTGATGTTGGCTACTGGCTTGCTGTATATTGCTTTTACTATGTTTAGGTATGGGCCTTGAATTCCTGATCTTTCTAGGACTTTTAACATGAAGGGATGTTGAATTTTGTCAAATGCTTTTTTATCATCTAATGAAATGCTCATTATGTTTTTTTCTTTCAGTTTTTTTATGTAGTGGATTACATTGATGGATTTCCGAATATTGAACCATCCCTGCATTCCTGGGATAAAGCCTACTTAATCATGGTGAATGATCATTTCGATGTGTTCTTGGATTCAGTTTGTGAGAATTTTATTGAGTATTTGTTCATAAGGAAAATTTGCCTGAAATTCTCTTTCTTTGTTGGGTCTTTGCATGGTTTAGGTATAAGCATAATTGTGGCTTCATAGAACAAATTGAGTAGTGTTTCTTCTGTTTCTAATTTGTGGAATATTTTGAAGAGTATTGGTATTAGGTCCTCTTTGAAGGTCTGATAGAATTCTTCACTAAATCCATCGTGTCCTGGGCTTTTTATGTTTGAGATACCTTTAATGACTGCTGCTATTTCTTTAGGGGTTATGGGACTGTTCAGATGGTTTATCTGATCCTGATTTAACTTTGGTACCTGGAATCTGTCTAGAAAATTGTCCATTTCATCCAGATTTTCCTGTTTTGTTAAGTATAGGCTTTTGTAGCAGGATCTGATTTTTTTTTTAATTTCTCCAGTTTCTGTTGGTAAGTCTTCCATTTCATTTCTGATTTTGTTAATTTGGTTACTGTCTCTGTGCTCTCTGGTTAGTCTGGCTAAGGGTTTATCTATGTTGTTGATTTTCAAAGAACCAGCTCCTGGTTTTGTTGATTCTTTGTATAGTTCTATTTGTTTCTACTTGGTTATTAATATCTGTCTTTAGTCCACAGTGGTCATGAAGAATGTGGGTAACAATTTCAATTCTTCTTTATTTGTTAATATTTACTTTATGTCCTTAAGACCTATGTGGTCTATTTTGAAGAAAGTTCCATGAGCTGCTAAAAATAATGTATATAATGGAGTGTTTGTGTGAGAGATGTTCTTTAGGTATATGTTAGGTCTATTTAATTCATAATATCTTTTAGCTCCAGGGATTCTATACTTAAGTATGGTTTGGGGTGTTTTGTTTTGTGTTTTTGTTTTGTTTTGTTTTCCAGATGACCTGTCTGTTGTTGAGAATGGGGTACTAATATCACCCACTATCACCACATTTCTGTCAATCTGTAGCTTTAAGTCTAACAGTATTTCTTTTATGAAACTGAGTGTTCCCTTATTAGGTGTATATGTATTTATATTTGTAATATTATTTTTCTGTTTTTGCTTGAACATGGACAAGGAAGTGTTTCTTCCTTATTACTACTGATTACTTTAAGTTTGAAGTCAATTTTGTCAGTTATTAGAACAGCTGTATCTAATTGTTCCTTGGTTCCATTTTGTAGGGTTATGGGTCTCGTGTCCCCCTGACACAGGGCACTGACTGCTCAGGGAGACAAGACATGAAAGTTGACTTTACTTACCCACGTGGTCACCAGGCTGATGTTGGGCTGAAGGAAAGCCCCAGGATACTGCTTGCGGGTGAGGTAGCACATTCTGAGGTGCAGGACAGCTTCAGCTGTCTTGGGGGTCCTCGAATTTGTGATGAGGCAGAGGCCATTTGGTTCTCAGTCACCACTGGGAGCCATGGACGAGCTGAGAATGGAGTGGGGGCCCATGGGCTGGAACTGGCCCTGGGCTGGTGGGAGTGGGGGAAGGGAGCTCTGGTTGGTCCTGGGGCGTCCTTGGCTTGATGGTCTGAGGCTTGAGCTTAGTGGTGGGCTTGGCTAGGAATGCAGAGAGGCCTTCTATGGGAGACTAGATGACAGCTTTGTAGGCAAAGGCCTCCAGAGCTCCCCATTGTGAATCTCGATGAAAAGAGGCAGTCCATGGTTTTAAGGCATTTATTGTCGTGGCAGAAAGTGGATGTGTAAAAACATACCCCGCTTCTCATGGTGGGCCTGAGGTTAAATACCTTTTGCAAAGAGTTACCTCATTAAAATGGAGATTTGTCTTGAGCTTACATGACCACTGGTCATGTCCTTTACATGTGGAGGAGCTTGGGGTGTTGCCCTTAAAGTGATTGATGACCACAAATCTATGAGGTGCTGTGGCTAGTGACTGGGGCCAGGTGCCCAGGAACAGGCAAAGCAAATACTGTCCCTTCAGGATCTCCAGGGCTTCAAGCCTTACCTCAATCAGGACCAAGCTACCTTTCACAGTCCCACACCATTGGGGGGGGGGGGCAATACTCTATTCCATCCTTTGACCATGATATGGTTATATATCCTTGGTCATGAGATGCGTTTCCTGGAGTCAGAAAAAAGATTCATCATGTTTTCCGAGCCAACCTACTAGTCTGTATTTCTTTAGTGGTGATTTTTATATTAGGAGGTATTATTGACTAATGTGCATTAATTTAAACTAATTTGTTCTTTTGCGGTGCTCTATGAGACCTCTTTGATTTAATGATCTGGAGGCTGTTGTTGTTGTTGTTTTGGTCCTTGGGTTTTCCAGCATCTTCTGGCTTTGCAGCTAGAAGAATTTGTATTGATCATGGAAAGTTTTTCCTTTTCCTTTGAATATAACCAGTGGTTTTTCTGGGCATAATAGTCTAAGCTAGAATATGTAACATTTCATAATTTTTAGAAAATCAGTCCAATCCTTATTGGCTATTATTTTTTTCCACTGAAAAATCTACTGTGATTCTTATGGGCCTCAGTTTTCAAGTGAGTTGGTCTCTTGACACTTTCAATATCCTTTCTTGTTTCTATATATTTTATGCTTTAACAGTTACGTGATATGAGGAGTTTCTTTTTTATGATCCTGGTGATTTGTTGTTCTATATTACTTTTGAATTTACATTAGGAAAGTTTTCTTTTATGATTTTGTTGGATATATTCTCTATGCCTCTCTCTTTGGTCTCTTCTTCTTTTGTACCCATTATTAATAAGTTTGAGGTACATATATTATCTTAGTGTATATGCACACACTATATACATACATACCAGGTAATACTACCCTTCTACAACCAGGACCAGAGGTACCTAATAGCCTTAATGACTGTTAAATTATCGCCATGGCCAGGAAATCCCCAAATGCCCACAACCAGAACCAGAAGTGGCTAACACCACAAATGATCTCTAAACTATCTATATGGCCAAGACCAGACCAGGTCATTCCTTAGGCCCTTAATCTAATAACCTATCCTCAGAACCCATCTTTTGTAATAAAAGTAATTATATGTCTCAATGTAATTATGCTTCCTTGTGCACCAGGGTTTGTGTTATACCAGAAAACTTTTGTTTTCCAAACTGTATTGTGTTTAAATATGCTGGCAATAAACTGCCTGACATAAGACTCTGAAGTTTGATTCTGATTAGTGAAGTCAAGCTGAACCTAGTTTTCATTATCACCTCTTCGTGGTTCATTTCTCTGCCTGCAGTGAAGAGACCCCCCCCCCCTTAGGAAAACTATACATTCTTAGGTTCTTTTAAAAATTAATTTTAGAGGTAAGATTTTGTAGCAAAGTAAGTAGCCTTCCAATATTTTAGTGTAAAAGAAAAGACTCAGAATGCCACCAGAGCCTATAGCATATAGTTTTCTGTTGTTCTTGCTACATAAAAATTTACAGTCATTTTTCCAATAGATAGATAGATATTTGAAAACAAAAACAACTTATTAAATAGTTTAAGTGACTACAACACCAGGCATCCCATACTACTAAATTGTAGCCTCCAAAATAATGGCTCAAGGTACTACTTAAAAGAGCTGAAATTTTTTTATCTCATATCTACCTCTCTTTAAGGAAAAAAAGAAATCGAGTTCTTACTAAGTGACACTACACTTGTGACCAGGCAATACTAGTTCTTCCAATTCATTTTCTGGTTCTGCAGCATGCACAACCTAACTGTCCCTAGGTAGTGGAAGGAGGTTTCCCAAAGACAAGAAAATGCCCAGAGAAAGGTTATGAAACCCAATGTCCATTAAAAGTTACTAGCAGAGGAAAGCAGTTCATAAGGAAGAAATATCTCCCCACACATGTCTAATGGTGACAGGCTAAACAGATAAGTCTCTCTCTCTCTCTCTCTCTCTCTCTCTCTCTCTCTCTCTCTCTCTCTCTCTCTCCTCTCTCTGTCAACAATTGTATGTGCCAGAGATAACCTCACAGTGATGCTATAAACCTACTCTGACAGCCTGAATGAGTAGAGACTCTAGTTCTCATGGTGTCACAACGTTTCTCAGCTATACAACATCACCTGAAGGTTAAGCGTCCATTGGCTACATCATCAAAAGCTCCAGTCTTCTCTGTGATACTCCCTTGGCACATTCCATTATGCACAGAGGGCATTTTAAACGTTTGAGATCATAATCACTCATGTCACTAACTTAGCCTTCTTTGTCCTTCTACTTCAGCATTCCAAACAATAGCTAACTCAGCAGGAAGGCAAGGGATAGGTTCACCTACAGAAAAATCTTACTTGCTCAAGTTCCCCAAATGCATGGGAAACAGTTAGTGGCCCCTCAGGGAACACTTATTAGAATGTCCTAGTGTCAAACTGTTTTCAATGGCTGTTGACTTGGCAAATGTTCTGGAAGTGAAAAGGAATGATTCAGGAACATCTTAAGTATCCTCAATGACCATACAACTTCTCTGTCTTGTTTCCTGGTTCTTTTTACTAGGCCCATTAGTGGACAAGAACATTTAAAATGTAAATACATGGCAATTTTTAGTGAGTTTGTGAACTTAGGAAGAGGTCTAATTCTGACTCAAAATGCAGAATGTCTGGTACTAAATATCAATCATCCAAGAAGTATGGCCACATTTAAATATAAGACCTCTAAAAGTTGAATAAATACCAAAAACTTTTCATTTGATAAGCCTTCATAGACTACAAAGTAGAGATATGCTATGGTAATGTTTAAATATTATTGTAAATACAGTCATCTATTAAATGAACACATTTTAGCAATGTTATTTCTTACCAAAAATTTAGGCACTTGCTCATTGACTATTTTGATAATAGCAAAACTCTAAATGTATGATACCTCTGACCACATAGCTTTCCCAACACACATATGTGTGCACACGTATGTGTGCACATGCACACACACAAACACACACACACTACATTTATACATTGCCACTGTGGAAGGAAGAGACAGTCCCATATAACTCCTGTTTAGAGCACTGAAAAAAAATTAAATAATAGAAAGTTGGCTCAACATCTATCTTCACACTTCATGTCACACATTCATATCAGTAAACATGTTTTAAACACAGACTACAAAGTATCACCACATATTACTATATCCCTAATACAGAATGCTACTTTATAAAACATACACAAAATAAGCATCCATGGATAACAATGATAGTAACATGATAATATAAAAGATCTTCTTTGTTTCATACATCAGCATTCTGTGACCTATACTCTGTGATCTATACAGTCTTCTGTAACCTATACTCTCCATATAAAGAGCCAGCCCTGTAGTTATGGAAGCTGATGTCCTTAAGCCTCACAGTGGATATTACTGAAGCTGGAATATGGGTTGTTACAGCCTTTTGTCCAATTCTACTTACTGGACAAAAGCTCACTTCAGTTCATAGATTAATGCTACAGAATTGGGAGCTATGTTTCACTAATATAAAATGTTTTTATAATAACGTAAAAGTTTATTACCTTTCAAATTCTTTTATAGCAAAGAAAAAAAGACTAATATGCCAATCAAATGTGATTCATACTACAAAATAAACATAGAAGTTGCCATAATGAATTGATTGTAATGATGAATCTTTCAATTTGATGAAGCTGAATTACCAACTCTATCATCTAATAATGAATCCAAATTCATATAATAGCAGATAAAGTTATAAACAAATAAGTAAATAACAGTTTGCTTTTCGTTCCTTGCTATGATCTCAAAGATGTCTTTAAAGTTACCACTGAAACCTACTTCCCAGTGTGTTGTATATCACTTCCTTTTCTCCTCGCCATAACAAAATACCTGACATAATCAACTTCTGTCTTGTTGTCAAGTGAAGATGAAAACAGAAAGTACAGTCTTTGAAACATGAAATGAGTCCACATCCTTGGTTTTGGACTTTTCAAATTACACAATGGTACAGAATAAGTTACCCAGTTTAAAATGCTTGTTATGGTGTCTATGAGGCTCAGGCACTAATAATGCAAGTCCTATAGATATAAAATTATAAGCCTTCGTTTAGAATAACAATAGTATCAAAGCTGTTGTATCTGAAAGTCTTAGTGCCCTTTCCTTCATAGTTGAAAGATAACTATAACAGTTCTTATTCACTTAGGCATTCGTTCATTGATTCACTTACTATGTTGCTGGCAATTAAACATAGGCCTTTTACAGGCTAGTCAAGTACTCTACTAATGAGCTGTATCTCCAGCCCTAGTTACTTTATTTTTTAAAAATAGTTCAACTATTGACTAGTTAATAAAATACCAAATACACTGCTACACAGTCATATTCAAAACTTCTTGAACAAAACTACTGTTGTATACTAGATAGAATCATTTTAATTAAATACCCAAATGCATTACTTATTCAAAATTGGGAAGTTTGAGGAGTTGACTTACTAAGAATAAAAATACACATTCAATATATTGTCCCCTTCACAGTGTACTATTGGGAGTATCCCAGTATATAATTCATCATTTTTAAGTGTGTTTTCAAAACACATTTTTTTTACACACTTGATGTTCTCTTTAGATGTTACTGGGAAGTTCTAGAAGTGTTTAAAAGTTATTGTATTATAATGTCCAGATATGTTGGACAGTCGCTGGAAAGTGGAGAAATTAGAATCTAAAAGTAACATGATCCAGTTCTCAAGGGGAAGACAGAGGGTGGGTGAAAGGAGAGAGCTGTTCAAGAACCAGGTCATAGAACAGAAGAGCTCAGCAGCTAGGCACCTGCCTGGCATTGTGAGTTCCTGAATATGCACCATGATATGCACAAAACATTGGATACTATGATAGCCTAATTAACCCTAACAATGTTGAATTTTACTTTCATTGTAAGGGAAAGTAAATGAAGGATTTTTAAAATGGTAAAGGCATAATCTGGGGTCTGTTCCCCTCCACGGACTGAGCTTGTAAGAAGCATCTAGAAAACTGACTCTGCTCTCTCACAATAGCACATTTTGATTCTGAAATTTATGAAACAGTAAATCTATATTGACAGTCCAAAGCTTGCCATACTGAGAACATTCAAAAAATGCTATACTTACATACTATTACATATGAACTGAATTGTTTTACCAGAATAAATATAAATTTTAATTTCAAAGTTTTTGTATAAAATAATAAACACTGAACTCGACACTTGTATACATAAATTCTTCATCAGTGTTTTGGGTATTTCTTTTTTATTGCCACTGGAATACACTGTAACCTTGGAAAAAAACTTGTTTTATATTTTCTATCTACCTCTTCCAAGTGTTGAGAAAAACATAGGAAAGAAAGTGGTTCCCATTTCTGTACAATTTGCAGTTAACAGAAGTTTGTATATTTCAAAGCAAAGTCTCATTCTGTTCTGGAATCCTTCCATTATTATCCTAAAACCATGTGATTGTATTTCCTTTTACTTCCTACTGAGGGAGTAGGGATAGGACAATTTTATAAAGGGAAATTATTATGTCACAACAAAATTCACTTTTATTTATTCAGTCAAATAAATTTTTTATTGATGACCCATAATTTCCTGAACTTCTTTACTCTCTGTGGAGCACTGAAAATGAAACTTCCTAAATGGGCCAGATAATATAGCAAGGATATATGAACTATTAATATTTTTACACTACCCTCTTTAAAAAGACATAAATTAGCTTAATTATTGCAAATTTTATTTATTTCTAATCTAACAGGTCTTATATCTGGCCAATATGTTATGTGAATATATCTCATCAGAAGACCCATATCATAATGAAGCAAAAACAACAAATTTCATTTTCTTGTGATTTCTCCAATTAGTATGTCAAAGGCCATTCTACGTAGCAACATAAATGCTTCTATAGTAAATTTCCAATAATTTTTAAATATTTTAATGTAAACATCTATTAATGTTACTTTAAATAAATTCTTAAGGTATATTGAAGGTGGTTTTTTTGTTTTTTTTTTTTTTTTTTTTACATTTTCTTGCTATTACAATTACTATGAAGAGCAATGATGGGGTTCATTTCACTCATTTAAAAATATTTCTAGTCTATGTTTCCACATACAGTATTTACCAAAGGCATTTCTGCTCATATTAAAAATACTTGAAAGATTTGAAATAAGAGATCATCACTTTTATTGCTTTATTATTGCATTATTATTCTACAATACTTTTCTAGCAAAGCTTTGTATTTACTATGCTTCTTCATAACCAAAATTTCTCATCCGTGTTGTTTCTGTTTTCTGACTTTTCTGATTAGCTCTTCTGCATCAGTCAACTTTTAGCTAGGATGAAATTTCCTGATAGAAACCATTGCTCTCATTTGACCTTGTATAAATGCCTCCATCAGCAGCACGTCTACCTTCATCACATGCTACTGGCCATCTTCTCTTCTTGTTTGTAGCATGCCTTGACCACACAACTGTAATTTTTTAAAAAGGCAGGGACATGTCATGATTGTAGACTAAACAATTATCACACGACTATCATTTGTAGAGTGTGCATGGTTGGGATGAGTGCTGATGTGTTCCAGCTTATAGCACCTGCTTTGTTTGCTGGTGAAACTGTATAAATCACTGTAAGCATCTACCCAGCATTCACCTCTTTAAATAGAAGCAACCTATGAATCATGAGTATGTGCAGGTTTTCTAATTATCTTGATTCTGAGATTTTAGTGCTTATCTTTATGTATTGTCATCTTTTGTTTATCCATTTTGCTTACCTCTGTTTTTTTCTTATTGTTATTTATTGCTATGCATGGTTGATTTTATCTTAACCACTTTTACTTACTTAAGAAGAGTTAGAGAAGGAGTGGGGAGGTGACTGAGCAGAGGTATCAGGCACATCAGCAAATGCTAGCTCAGAATCTTAGTGCCAGATATTTTCAGGCCTGTGGCTTAGGGATAATTTGGGATACCAAGAATCCAGAGAAGTATGTCATGTTATAGAAAGTTTACACAGAGAGAGAGAGAGAGAGAGAGAGAGAGAGAGAGAGAGAGAGAGAGAGAGAGAAAGAAAGAAAGAAAGAAAAATTAAGTTGCAATTTCATGCTGTTTGTATGAAAATGCAGAAAACTTCACTTTAGTTGTAAGGGAAGACTTTCTACATCATTATATCAGAAGTAAATTTAATCAAGACATTTCCTCTCCTTCATTTGTTATTAGTAATTATGATTATATTGTCTCGGTAACCTTGGCCTCTGGCACAGAGGACTGTATTTCAAGTGGTTAATCTCTACTTTTCTATAACTTTAAACATGTATTTAAATCATAACTTGTATTTTAAATATTTTAAAACATTTATGTGTTTTTAATAATCTTATAACACAAGCAGGATGTTTATGGCATAATTACTTTCATTCATGCTTTCTAAGCAGCTTTTACAAACAATTAAGATGGTACTCGTTGATCTCCGAGAACATAACAGTTCTATGTACCATGTTAGGAAATAGGACTTAGTAAATGTTCTCACAGCCATTCTGCTTTAATGTGAGTGTTCAAATAAACGGTGGTGGGAAAAAGTATCAAGAAGTAACAAAACCACCACGTTGAACTAAAGCTGACATCATCACCACTAGCAGACCCAGGATGGAAAGTTAATCTGATCCTATGTGAAAGCTTTAGCTACAGAGCAGCATAAGAGCAGAGATGGGTTTCCTCTGTTGCCAGACAGATGACCACCCTCAACTCAGGAAATCATTCCCAGAAACTCCAGATCCAGATAGCTGCCACAGTTATCTGTATGCTTGGAGTCTGCAACAAATGAAAACAGACTGAAATCTATTAACCATAGATTTTCTTCACTTTGGTACTGACAGACAACATCTGTGGGGATTAGCAAATGTAAACTAGTTTATCTAACTAAAGCTTTGTTAAGTTTCACATTTCACCCAGAACATACAGTTTACAGTGACTCACACTGAAATCCTTGAAACAAAATGGTCAAATATGAGCACTCAACTAGAACATTGTATTGACCACTTAAAATTTAGCTTATATGTGTATTTATTTATTTATTTACTTATTCAAAAGCAGGGTCTCTTTAATCCATTAAAAACAAAACAACACCAATAAAATTACTACACAACAGAAAATTTCTCATTAAAAATTTTTAATAACAAAAGACACCAGGCCCTGTTACTGTTGCTGATACCAAGAGGCACTTGCTGACAGGAACCTGGTATGGCTACTCCCTGAGAGGTTCTGCCAACACCTGACCAGTGCAGATGCAGATATTCACACCCAACCATCAGACAGCCCAGGGACTCCAATGAAAGAGCTAGGGGAAAGACTAAGTTTGCTCAGGGGACTGCAACCCCATAAGAAAAACAGTGTCAACTAACTGGACCACCCAGAGCTCCCAGAGACTAGACCACCAATCAAAGAGTATACATGGAGGGGTCCATGGCTCCAGATACATATGTAGTAGAAGTTGGCTTTCTAAAATCTATGGGAGAGGAGGTTTTTGGTCCTCTGGAGGCTTGATGCCCCAGTGTAGGGGGATGCTTGAGCAATGGGGTGGGAGTGGGTGGGTAGATGGAGGAGCATCCTTGTAGTGGAAGAGGGGAGGGGGGAAAGAGAGATGAGATGGGGGCTTGTGAAGGGGTAGTTGGGAAGAGGGATATCATTTTTAAATGTAAACCAATAAAATGATTAAAAAAAAGAGAAAACAAACAACAACAAAACAGCAACAAAGAATAAGCACATTTTAAGCCAGACATGGTTACTCACACTTGTAGTTTTCTCAGGGAGCTGAGTCAGAGCAATTGTTGTGAGTTTGAGGTCAACCTGAACTATATAGAATTTATAAGCCAGTCTGAGGTACAACATGTGGCTCTGTCTGAGAACTATGGCATGACCTAGATATAATACCCCTGGGAGGTATCGTCAAAGAACTCTATTGCCTGCTATAAAGATGTTTGCAGAAGAAAACAGAATCAGCCTTGTCACCTATCAACTAATGAGTAGATAAAGAAAATGTGATATATATATAAATATATATATATATAATGAAAGTTTTATTTCTTAGTAAATAACAGTTAAATCTGAGTGGAATAGGTTGGATTAGAAAGTATTATGCTGAGTGAAAAAAACCTAGGCTCAGAAAGTTAGCACACCTGTGTTCCTTCTCATATGCGGGTTCTATATTTGAATTTTAAATTTCCATATTTAAGTTGGAGTATCTTGAGAGACCATGAAGCAGTAAAGGACTGATGAGGAGGTGGTGACTCTTCCCAGCCCTGGGTGTGCCACACTCAACAGTCAGTTATGATAGGAAAGATACTTATGAGGCCCTATCTCTCCCAGCTCAACTATTGGTACCATTAGATCCGGGAGCTAGAAATTTACTGTTTAAGTTGTGCACCCACCGATAAAGCCACCAATATGCTACTCTAAACTCATGTCACATTGGAAGACCCCAGTTAAAGTCATTGCATCGAAAACAAGAGCTTGAAAATTTGAAAAAGAAACTGGTTAGGGAGGTGGTAAGACTAGATAGGCATGAAAAGGAGGTCAGAGAGGGTAAGTAGAAAGCATCAATAGAAAATTGTCAAAAATAAAGAATAAAAATTTATAAACATAATTGCAAAATTGAGTCGCAAAATCTATACAAATTTAATTAAATACTTCAATGTAAATCTGAAAATTTGAAACAAAAGGAAAACATAAAGAAATTCTTCAACATACAGGTACAAGAGAAGCCTTTATAAAAACAGTGCTATGAACACATGAAATTGCTCAAGAAACTGACAAATGGGACTAGGAAACACAGCAAAGGAAACAATCTCCAGGGTAAAACACAGCCTACAAAACTGGAAAAGGGGTTTTCAACACTACACCAGATGAAAGAATATCTATTATATATAAACACTGTGAAGGTTGAATAAGTATGTCCCCATAAACTTAAATATCTGAATGCCTAGGGAGTAGTGCTATTTGAAAGAATTAGGACGTGTGGCCTTGTCAGAAGATGCCACTAAGGGTGGGATTTGAGGTCTTCAGAAGCCCAAAGAAGGCACAGAGTCTCTTACTCTCTCCTCCTGCTGCCCGAGGATCTGGATATAGAACTCTCTGCTCCTCTACCACCATGGCTGCCTGAGTGTCACCATGCTTCCCACCATGATTACAATAGATTAAACCTTTGAAAATATAAGCAAGCTGCAGTTAAATGTTTTTGTTAATAAGAGTTGCTTTGGTCATAGTGTCTCTTCAAGCAATAGAAGACTAAGACTAATACTAATCAAATAAATTATGTAATCATTAAATGAACTAATGAACACAATTTTATCTGACCTTGGGGGCACAGGGCACACATGTGGAATGCAGACATATATGTAGACAAAACACTCATACACATAAAATAAAATAAATAAAGCTAAAAAACAGTGGTAATACAAATCCAATAAATATTGGAACAAATGTTTAACATCATAAATCATCAGAAAAATATAAATTAAAACTACTTGGATATTCTATCTCACTCTAATCAGAAAGGCTATCATGTATGTGGTATGTATGTTTGCATGAATCAGGCATGTGTGTGGGTGTGCATGCACGTGCATGTGAATGCCAGAATTAATGTTTGTTTCTCTCTTTTGATTGTTCCATATTTTATTTATTGAAGCTGGTTTTCCTGCTGGACCCAAAGCTTACCAATTTAAAATAGTCTAGGTAGACATCTTACCTCAAAAATACTATCTCTGCTGTCTCTCTTATGCTCATATGACAATTGTTTCAACCACTGAGCCATCTCCACAGCCTATAAATCTTGGTATCTGTTAGGGATATTGACTATTTTCAGTTGTTGGGTCAAGTGGCAGCTAGATATGCTCAACTAATTCAACCATTCTCTATGGTCTCAAGTCATCCAATTGATGAAGCTGGGCTTTCCACATAGAATCTAATTGTAAGAAAAAAAAAAAGGGAAACTCAACACCCCATAATATTATAAGTGTCTACTTCTGTCTTGTTTTCTATATCCAAATGGCACAAGAACTCAGGGGACTAAGTAAAGATTTATGATGGAAAGATAGAATCTACCTATAAACGAAAAGTATCTAGGGTTTAAAAAACTTCACATTTTAAAAATTAGAATATACCAAAAATTTTCATTCAGGCAAAACCGAATGGAAAGTGTTATAGATGTAACATAGTTTTTAAAACCAAGAAACTTTATTTGGATAGATCACTTTCATCCTCAAAAAGTCAACAAACTGGGGAAGTGACCACCAGTCATCATGCATTACTTAAAAATGATATAGTGTTAGATATTGCTTTAGTTGGTCTTACTATTGCTGTGATGAGACATTATGAGAAAAGCAACTTTGGTAGGACAGGGCCTATCCATCCATATCATAGTCCATCACTGAAGAAAATTTGGGCAGGAACTTAAACAGGTCAAGAATCTGGGGCAGAAGCTGATGCAGAGGCCATGGAAGAGTGCTGCTTACTGGCTTGCCCATCATGGCTTTCCCAGCCTGGTTTCATATAGAACCCAGGACCACTCTTCCAGGGATAGCACCATACATAACAGGCTGAGCCCTACAGCACCAATCAGTAATTAAGTAATTAAGCTGGGTCTTATAGAGGCATCTTCTCAATTGAGTTTCCCTCCTTTTAAATAATTCGCCTATATCAAATTAAATAAAACTAGCCAGTACAAATATGTTTTGTGAAAGCGCAAAGTCTCATTTTTTTCTGAATAAAGTAATCATGGAAGATGTCATGGATAACACAAGACATATAAAGAATATAAACAGATGGCATTTAGGTAAATGAATTGAGAAAAGACATTTAGATAGGGAGCATTAGAGTTTGAAATTATAAAGGTGTTATTGACAACCACTCAACCACTCTACATTCTTGATCACAGCAAACCCTTCTTTTCTCCATGCAAGTATGAATGGTACTTTCTACCCTGTGGCTTCTTGTTATTTTAATTTGAATTGTTAATTTACAAGTACAATGCAATGAGATGCTTTGATATATGCATTCATTATAGAGGGATTATGTTAAACTAATTAACATCTCTATTACCTTACTTTTAGTGAAAACACTTAATATATATGCTGTCTTGGATATTTAAAAATATTTTCTCTTTTACCTCTGGCCCTACTCACCATACAACATAGTGGTCAGTCTCTACATTTATTCCTCTTGTCTAACTGAAAATTTTTGTTCTTTGTTCAACCCTCCTGATGTGCTGGATTGTGCATTGCCCACTAGGCAGTATCACCCCCATTTAAAATAAAAGGCCACCCTGAGACTGGCCCACCTGAGGATCTATCCCATATACAGACACCAAACCCAGACACTATTGTGGATGTCACGAGGTGCTTGCTAACAAGAGCCTGATATAGCTGTCTCCTGAGAGGCTTTGCCAGAGCCTGACAAATACAGAGGAAGATGTTCACAGTCAACCATTGGACTGAGCATGGGGTTCCCAATGAAGGAGTTAGAGAAAGGACTGAAGGAGCTGAAGGGGTTTGCAACCCCATAGGAAGAACAACAATATCAACCAACCAGACCCCCGAGAGCTCCCAGAGACTAAACCACCAATCAAAGACACATGGAGGGACCCATGACTCCAACTACATATGTAGCAGAGGATGGCCTTTTCGGACATCAATGGGATGAGAGGCCCTTGGTCCTGTGAAGGCTTGATGCCCCAGTGTAGGGGAATGTCAGGGTGGGGAGGCAGGATAGAGTGGGTGGGGAACACCCTCATAGAAGCAGGGGGAGGGAGGATACAATAAGGGGTTTCTGGAGGGGAAGCCAGGAAAGGGGATAACCTTTGAAATGTAAATAAATAAAATCTCCAATAAATAAATAAATAAGAAATAAAAAGAAAAGAAAATAGAACAAAAGTTACATTTTCCAGGACCCCTAACCATGAATGTTATAATCACCCAAGAAAGAAGTTCTTATACATTTGGAAGGTAGAGGGGTGATGAAGGTGTTATTCAGAGAAAACCATAGAAATCCAATACAGTGAAGGACAAAAGTCCTTATGGGGTCTCACACCCTAATCACCTTTTTTCTGTTCCAGGTTTTGCCTATCTTTCTGACAACTGGCCCTGAAGAGCAGCTACAGTATCACGTCTTCCTTTATGTGCTTGACATTACTAAGACAAAACTGAAAGGTTCAGAACACATGATTCTGAAATATGATGCTTTGGCAACTGAGAAAACCATAGACCCAATTGGCCATGGACAAGGAAAGGGGCTTCAGGCAAGAATCTGACATTAGGCTAGAACAAATAAGTAATTTCAGGCAGAAATCTAAGTCTTAGCCTAGTACAAAGAAGTAGGCTTCAGGCATGAAAATGACTTTGGGCTAGGACAGGGAAGTCGGCTCAGATATTTTGGTCACCCTGATAAGCACCTTAGAAACAGTGATCAGGGGAGTGATCACTGGACTTTGTTTATTGCCTTGCTTGTTCTTTGACTATTTGTGTTTATTGTCTTGCTTGTTCCTTGACTATTTGCATCTATTGTGTTGCTAGTTCCTCAACCTAGACTTTAATACTTGCATGTAATTAAAATGGTATAAAAGCAGATTGGGGAAAAAAAAGAAATCTTTTTAAATAAATTTTCCAACACTTCTCACCTACAAGTCAATCATGAGATCATTCCAGTGGTGTCATGTTCTGCAATGTATATTCATTGCTTTTAACTGTCAAATGGATATACCCTAGCATCATTTAGGAAAAAAGGCTTCTTGTTTGTTTGGTTGGTTTGGTTTGGTTTGGTTTGGTTTGGTTTGGTTTGGTTTGGTTTGGTTTGGTTTGGTTTGGCTTGGTTTTCAAAACAGTGCTTCTCTGTATAGCAGAGGATAAGTGATTTATCATCATCCTCATCATCATCATCATTGCTAATTAGCATAGAAAGAATCAGTTCGCTGCGGGCTAGCACCATTCCCTAAACTATAAGAGTAAAGAAAGCTACCAAACGTAAGCAGCGTGTCAGCAAGCAAGGATCTATGAATTTATTAACTCTTTGCTCCTGTGAATAGTTTTAGTTCCTGTCTACCCTCTGTGCAATAATGGATTGTAAGCCAGATAAGTGTTTATCTTCTCTTAAGATACTTTTGGTCAGGGTATTTGCCACAACAACAGAAACTAAACTCGAACACCAAGGACTATCTGAAAAACCTGTCCTTGCTAAGGACTTCTTACATATCACTCACTTTTCATCACTAAAACTGACCTCTTTTAAATATATTTTATTTTACTATTTTTATTGTTGTTATCAGTGTGTGTGTATATGACGTGGGGTGTGTGTGTATGTATGTGTGTGCACGTGCACACTCACACACATGTGTTTGAGTGTGCGTACGTGTGCACGTGTGTGTGTGTACATATGTGTTTGAGTGTGCATGTGTGTGTACACATGTGTTTGACTGTGCATGTGTATGCACATGTGTTTGAGTGTGTGTGTGCATAGGGGTTTGAGTGTGTGTGTACAGATGTGTTTGAGTATGCATGTGTATGCACATGTGCTTGAGCATGTATGTGTTTACACATGTTTGAGTGTGCATGTGTGTATACACATGTGTTTGAGTGTGCATGTGTGTATACACATGTGTTTGAGTGTGTGTGTGTACACATGTGTTTGAGTGTGGCACAGAACACACATAGAAGCCAGAAGACTGCCTTTGGAAATTGGTTCTCTCCACCACAGGACCTAGAATTGAACTCAGGTTATCGGGCTTACCCAACAAACAAGTACCAGTAATATTACCTTTGTTTGCTTAAAGGACACTAGCTAGTAAGAGTTGATAGTCTCTTAAGTCTTATTTCCCTGACCCAAAGAAATGGTCAACACTCAAACACAGAGAAACCCTGTCTTAAAAATCAAACCAACACACACACACACACACACACACACACACACACAAATCTATTAAAAATCCATTGACTTGTATTGCTCATCTGCTGATGGGCATGGCCTGTCCTTATCTGCAGTTTATATACACAGTAAAACTCCATCAGATAAAACTAATTTTTCACTAAAATTTCACACAGATGTGCTGAGTGTCTAAGGATGGTGGAAAAGCACACAGCAATATGTAAATGGTGGTGTCGTATTCAGCAGTGACCCTTAGGAAGCCTTTACTTCAGAGACACAAAGCTTTAACGACTTTTATCTTATTACAATCAAACCATGAAAACCAAACTCATTAATTTTCTCAAGAAAGTGAACATGCATACGAAAGGTGTAAAAGAAACTTATGATATTAACTCTTAAAATTTTGCCCATTGTTAGCCTTAATTTTTAGTCTTTCTTTTCATTCCTAGAAAAAATAATTTGTTAAAAAATTAATTCACTTGAAATCCTCCTTTTGTACAGTATTTCTGGCCATATCACAGCACTCTACTTCCTTTCAGTGTAAATCTTTTTCTTTCACAATGGTTTCTTTACATGTAAGATATAAGAAAATCAAACTTTCAAAACCTTCTGTCTGGTGAATACCTATTTTTATATGGCGTTAGAAGTTAATCAATTTAATCTTGCCATGTTTTACCTACATAAAGCTCTCTTCTAGTTAAAGATTACATACATATGCCCAGTCCATTTACACAATTTTATTTACCAGAATTCTTCCCTTAGCTGCCACGTAACGGAACTGAGATGTTCTAGAGAAGGATCGGATTTAACTGGAGCTTTTGCTCAGGTTTGAGCAGACCTTCTCCGCCACAAGCAACTCTTTTCTGTTTGTAATGAAGTATAAAACGGGCATTCTAAAGTGAATGAACCCTTCCTCCCAGTGCTTTCCATCAATGTATAATTAAAAGTGGATTTCCTTTTCCTCTTTGGTTGGAGGAATGGAAAGGCTCATAAACCTGGCTAAAGATGGTAGAACAAAGAGAACTTTCACGAGTCCTACTGCAAATAGTCTATCAGTTACAATTCCTACTGTTCAAATAGCTGCACCGTTCTAAAGAAGTTCTGAAATTTAAAAAAAAAAAAGTCAAGCAGGGGGTCCTAGGAAAACTCAACCCCCACGCCAACTAATAGAAAGAAAGAAAGAGCAGGGGGAAACCCCATCTTTTGTTGTACAAAGAACTAATGAAGCTGCTGTTAGAACTGTCCACAGTGACACAACAAGGCTTTCCACCCACATACATTGTTAGCATGCCAGTCACCCCAATAATAGGAAGGAAGTGCTGCAGTTTAAAAGAGGTAGCTGCATACATAGCCTTTAGTTTACCTCAGCAAGGGCACACTTTAACCCATGTTAACTCGGGGCTGGTGTAAAAATAGGCAAGGTTGTCTACTTGTGTCTTAAAAGAGAGATAGACTCTTGGGCAGAGAGTGGAGTGGGGGGTGCAGGGTGGGGGGTGGGGAGTGGGAGGTGGGGTAAAATCCCATTGTCATTATAAATTGCTAATTAAATAATTATCAATTAGTGGGGCAGACAGAACTCATTCCAGTGTATTCCTTAGAGAGCTGTCAATAAAGACGAAGAAAAAGTGTCTTAGGGGTAATATGTGGTATATTTTACATAGGCTACTGTGAATTCCTGATCAAATATAAATACCAATTACAAGGAGACATGAATTTTCATTATTGTAGTTTCGTAAATGAATTTAAGATTGACCAGGCTATTTTTAATGAACAATATACTATATTATGTATTTCTCAGTAAGAAAAAAAACTCAACAATTAATTCTAAAAAATACTAGATACAAAATTTTTTAAAAACCAAAAAAAATTGGCCATCTAGCATTGTCTACAAATCAGAGGTTATAGGCTGCATTTTTTACTACAAAGTGTTTATTTAGAACTTTTTGCTTTAGACATTAATTTAAAGAGAGATAATTTAGAAAATATCCATTTCAAAAGTCATTGGGGAGTCTGAGTATGCAGTTCAGTGATATAGTTCCTGTTTTGCATTGACAAGACATTAGACCTGTTAGATGCAGGAAAATGAGCACCAAAAAAATAAATACATAGAAATGATTAGGAAAAAAAGTAGAAGTATTTAGTAATATAGAAACACACACATATATGTATACCATATAACACGCATATAACAATCATATATAAAGATAATACCTACTAAATGTCATAAATTCACATATTCTTTAGAAATTGACAAATCACGAGACTTTAAAAGTAAGTTTTAGTGAGAGTTCCTACTTTTGCAGATGGTAAGAGCAGTGTTCTGTCTGGGGCTCTGAGGTTCTTCTGCAGAGCTTTTCTTTAAACAAGGCAGCAGAACATGAGATCTGGAGAGCTGGCACTGAATCCCCAGAGCTCCGTTTGGACGAGCGTAGCTTCTTGGCACTTCCTCTTGTATAAATAGCTTTCTTCTGTCTTTGTAGAAAAATAAGGAGCTCTGGACGTCTCTAGTCATTACTTTTAACTTTCAATTTGAAAAGGGCTGTAAACTTCCTAAAAACTTCAGAAAATGCATTAGCAAGTTACAGGAGGCAGTTAAGTCAGTTGAAATTCATTGGCTTCAGTAGCTAGCGGGCGCACATGCACGCTCATGCCTGTGTGTGTGTGTGTGTGTGTGTGTGTGTGTGTGTGTGCGTGTGCGTGTGTGTGACATTTTTGGTGGTACTAGGATGTTGGCTACCACAAATATATGAATAAGGTTCAATTTTGAATAAGAATAATTGTGACATTTTAAGATTTGAATTTAAAGGCAGTTATTTACATATGACAAACATCTTGGTTCCAGAAACATAACCTTCCTCATTATATGCAGCTAATTACTTCACAACAGGTAAAAGATGTCTCTGGCAAGGGCTTGATGCCCCACTAAACAATGGTTGAGTTCAGCAGACCTGGAATCAATTGACATCTCAAAATCTTAAAATAAGCTTCATTATGGCCAGTCCTTAATTTGATTTACTTTAGGGAATACTTAACCATTAAAGGTCCTTACTCTGTTGTTTTATTGGATTCTTGTTCACGGTTCAGGATTGATCCACTTCAGCCTTTCAGCAAGAAGCAGTTTTCCAGGGAGGCCCAGCAGGTTCCAAATCAATAAGGTTAATAGATGTGGGGCCACACAGTCAGAGGTAATGTGCCCGCATTTTTGATGCCAAAGAAGAAAGTTCTGATGTCACTTTTGTGCAGGCAACAATGTCATCCCATTACCTAGAGCCCGCTGTTGTTATGTGCTCATGAGACAGTGAGTGGTCCATTAACCTGACTTAGTTTAAGAAAACTAGTTAAAGGGATATTGTATTGCTTTGCTTTAGAAAACTTTTATAATTACTGGTCACAATTATTTTTAAAGTACCCACTACTGGTAGAAAACAGGAAAGTTCAACTTTCTGTATTTCACCCCCATCGCCAAGGATATATTGTGACCACAGTTTCAAAACATTCTTTTGTGAAAGATATCCTGTAATGAGATGTGTAAATAAAATCTTGAAAAGCCAAGTAGTTAATCTAGAAAGCTCTATATTTATTTAGTAGTTTTTATAAAGTGACAGGACACACTTGGAAAGCTGGTTAGGAATGGAGAGCCAGGCTTTAATCCAGTTAAAACTTAACTGTGTCTTGTTTTGAAGTTTCCTATAAAAAGTTGAAGTTCTTGTTCCAAATCAGTGAACGCCTGAGCACATACAACCATCTCTTTCAATGGCCCACATTAATCATATGTAAATCAATAAGTAAATACACTCGAAGGGTATTAGTAATAGTGGTTTATAGACTTTGCTCATGTGTACTTGAGGAAACTTTGATGAGGCACTTTATTTTTTTTTACATACATCTTGCTCATTTTGATGCTAGAATGTCCATTAGCTAATAAAGCATCAGGTTTGAATTGTGTTATCCTTTTCGTGGTCTCCTATACTCATTAACTTGTTAAGTAGTAAAAATCACTAGGCTAACTTGCAAATGCATCAAGTCTGGAAGAAAACCAGATCAAGAAAAAAAAAAAAAAAAAAGAAAGAAAAGAAGAGAAAAGAAAAGACATCTGTCTGAAACTTGTTAATTGACTTTTAACCAGTTAGCATTGATCTGCTCGCCCTTTCTTTATGATGAAGATGTTTATGATCCTGATAATGACGATTATGTAACTTTTGTCAAAATAATTGAAATGTATTCTACTAATATGAAGAAGATTTGTTGTGTACCCAGTGCATGCAAGTATACATGGTGGGCTTCTAACACCCACCAGGAAAAAGGTGAGAGCTAATATCCTGAAATTGCAAGTAATAAAAGAGGGGAAATTTAATTTTGAATTACCTCTCCAGTTGACATATTTTAAATGCTACAGAAACTGTGCTGAAATGGAAATATCTTAAGAACACAAATACAATTATTTTTGTAAGACCTCATTATATTTAGCTTTCAGAAGAAAAGCAGTTCTTTTGCCAGCTGTATATCATTTTAAAAAATCATGTCTAATTTGAATAAATTAACATATTTACCTTCAAAAATTAATTCTTAAAAAGAAACCATAACTAAGAAAGCAATTTCAATCGTGTATTTTATAAGAAGAAAGAAGCAAAACTTTCTTTATTCAGAGGGCAGGCCTAGTCAATCTTATGTGCCTTGATATAAATTGGGAGGTCGAGTTAATTTCAAAACATATTTTTTCACTTAATAAGGGAGACAAAAGAAACTTTCAACCAGCGTTTCCAGTTTGTTATCTTGGAATGTTTTGGTTTCTCAAATGTGAGAACATGATTGTTTTTATTTCCAGGAGGAGATAATAACACCAAAGCAATAAAAAAGATTCAAGGCAGCTTGCACAGCACAGGAAGTTCACAGCCAGAGACTTAATTTCTCACACAATGTACTGTGCAATGGGCCCATTAACTTAGATGAATAGGCTCTTTAAAGGTTTTTTTTTTTCCTTCTTCTTCTTCCAGATATGCAGCTGCCTCTGAATGGTGATATGTTAATGAGGCACACACTTGCCTATTCTTCAGGTACTCTGCATTCTCTACCTAGGCAGTCTCTGTATATGAAAAGCTATCAGGGGGCTCTATCTGCTACCACACCTTCAATTATATTAACACCTGCACTGATAATCCATGTAAGGTAAGCTAGTAGGGGGCCTGTGGCCTTAGTCCACCCCTTTTCTCCCTACAATGTTACATCTGAGGAGGAAAAGGAAGAAGCAGAGGAGAGGGGGGGGGGGGGGAAGGAAAGTCACTTTTATTACACATCAGTGGGAACCTTCTGAAAAGCTTTCATGCCTAGGAAATTGTTATTTCTTCAAACAGCCGACAGCCTGCAGAGGAAAGTCTTAATGGAGACCTAGCTCATGCATTGTTATGCATGGCCCTCACGTAGATTCAGGGGGGTGGATTAAGTTAGCTTTAAGAGTCTATTGTGTGTAGCATTAATTTGCAGGCTCTTGATATTTGAGTTTGAAGGTTTACAACTTCAGTGTTTACTTAGATTAAACTACATCCTAGACTAGTTTATTTCTGTCTGCAGACTCTTATATCCTAGTAAATGTTACAGTTACACTTGCTAAGAGCAAAGGTGTTGTTATAAATTTTTTAAAAAAATAAATCAGACATTTACATCATTCATGCTAAAGTCTTGATCCTGTTTAAAACAAAACAAAACAAAAACCCAGGGTCACCCTTCATAGTTATGTTTTTATGAGATTAAACAGTGAAATTGATTTCTGAAGAATATTTGTGCCACCCAGCTAAACAGCCACAAGAAGAATGAAGGCATCATTTGTAATGAACATTTAATTATAGCCTATCCAGAAGTGTTAACTTCCTATGAAATGAACATAATTACCCCTTTTTAATTCATATAGTAATCAGCATGGCCTTCCAAATACCTGTGGCTTCTTCAGATGAACAGATCTAGAAAACTGGTCAGCACTTTCTCTTGTGACTGCTTAAGCTCTGTTAAAAGTTTAAATATTGATTTTCCAATTGTGAGTCTCAAAGAAGTGTCTCTAAATTGTTATTTGCAAATAACTTTATGTAATGCTTTGGACATACAAATCTTCAAAAGTCTTATCCTCCAAGATTAAATTGTGAACTTCCATTCAGAAGGTTTTATTCTGTAACCATGCCCAGTCCCACTTCTTCCTTTTTATTCATTCAGGGTTGTATAGTCAGTGGCTACATGAGTTTAAAATTCTATATGAATGGCTGGGGGAGAGAAAACACATGCCTTTGCAATCAATTCTGATTCTAATCTGGATGTGGGAGCTTCCTCAAACAGAAAGACATGATGTCTTGGTGTTTGAACAATGGAAGCTTCTATTCTTTGGAAACCTTTGAAATAGAAAATAACACCAAAAACAAGCTGAACATTTTACTACATATTTTCCACATAGGGTTGGTAGTTTGTACATCTCAGTATTAGCCTTCCTATTTTCCAGGCCTTGTGATATTGTTGAAACACAATTTAACTTCTTAGATATCAGAGTCCAAGGTTTCCACCCACCTCAGATTGGCCTCTTGATTCTTCTTGTAGGTCTTATTTTTTGGCCTGTAAAGATAAAATCATGGGTTGATCTCAAGGTCTATGAGTAACAATGTTCTGTGATTCACACTTAGCAAATATTTCTCAGCCACTGTGAACAATGATATTGCAAGATATAGATGCATAGCATATATACATAAAGTTGTAAATGTATGTGGTGTGTGTGTGTGTGTGTGTGTGTGTGTGTGTGTGTGTGTGTGTGTGTGTAAGAAATGACCCCTGCCTCTTTTGTGCAGCTTATTTGGGGGCAAGACTTCTCATTGTATAGGCAATTAATAAATGCCTATAAAGTGAGTAAAGTCATGACTATGTTCATGAACACAAGCATGAAGTATATCTTGAGTGGATATGGTTTTTACTAAGCAGACAAGATAAATGAGTTCAGTCTAACTAATTTTCAAGGGTAATTTATTAGTAGTGTTTGAGTACCTAGTACAACTCTTGACCTTGGTCATCTTTATGAGGGTAATAAAACACTGGAAAACATGGATTTAGCACAAAAGAGGCTGTTCTATGTTTCATGTAATAAATACTTCTAAATATATGTAAGGTCCAACTGCTGTGTGTTGAAGAGCTGGCTCATGCACACTTCGTTGAGGACAGCTTTGGCCTTCATCTTGAAGTTGTTCCAGGAGTTGTTAATAAAGTGGAGATGGTCATACCATCATTCACAATAAAATGCTAGAATGCCAAATGTTCTTCACGAAGTTCACACAGGTTTCCATGGCTCAGTACACTGTGTTTAAAAAAAAAAAAAAAAAAAAAAAAAAAAAAAAAAAAGGAAAGGAAAGAAAGACTTATTAAACACATAGCTGATAGTAGTACTGATGATCATGCAGTTGACAATTCCCTTCCATACTGGACTTACTAAAACAGTCCAGAATGCTTTATAGTATTACTTGATTAAGTTTTCACAATGGACCATTGAAGTGGCATCATTATCTCCATTTGAGAGAGAAGCAGGTTTAGAAGGAACATTTACTCAAGATACACAACTGGAAAAAGATAGAGCTGAAGCTTGAAGTCCAGTTTTCTTTATTTTCAAATTTCTTCTCTTAATGGCTGCATTGTTATTCTATCCTGTGATGGGTCTCTCTAGCTGTTTCTGAGATGCTAGTGGCTAACTTTGTTCTTCTGTGATTCTTTAGGAGAGTGAGGAACAAGTATTATTTACAACTTAATATAAGTGAAGCTTTTAAGCATTGTCTGTCAATTCAAAGTCTAGATATACATTCTTCATGGCAATAGCTGTAGCAATTTTTAAGACTTCTAGTAAGTATGTAAATGTCTGACTCTTAAAAGTATGTGTGTGTGCATGCGCGTGCGTGCGTGCGTGCGTGCGTGTGTGTGTGTGTGTGTGTGTGTGTGTGTGTGTGTGTTTCTGTGTTAATAAGTGCTAGCAGGATGGCTTACCTGGGACCCATGTGGTGGAAGGAGTCTCGCATAAGTTGTCCTGTGGCCCTCATATATACCAATGGCAAAGGCACATATGTCCTCTGTCAGATACATAATCTCTCTCTCTCTCTCTCTCTCTCTCTCTCTCTCTCTCTCTCTCTCTCTCTCTCACACACACACACACACATATGCACATACACACACGCACAACCATGCACACATAAATAAATAAGTACATGTAATTTAAAAATTAAAAAGATACTGCAAAAATAAAAACAAGAAAGCAGTAGTGGATTAAAAAAATGAATACATGGTACTTGCAAAACGGTCTGTTTAAATAATTACACCTGCATGTCATCACTATAGCAAGAAATGGGAAGAAGGAACAGAAGGGAACACATACATACTTTCCTCTTTCTCCCAGAAGGCAAATATAATACAAGCAGGAAGGATGGGGGAAAGCAGCTGCAAGTAGCCTGGGATTAGATGCTGATCCACTATTTGACAACTGTAAAAACATATTTGATCACTGATGTCATTGGAGGGAAGCCTTATAAATGATCTGGGACTTGCAGACAGTGAAGACCCTGAGGCTCCAAGATGGCTATTGCTTGTACATGGTACAAGTAGGGATTTTACCTTACAGTTTACATATGTTCACAGCCCCAGCAACAGATTGGTAGTATATAAAGAAAGGTTGTGCCTACTTTTAGTCAAATTCTGTTGAAGTTAGTAAATTGATTCAGAGTTTAATTTTAAACCACAAATTAATACTGGTAAATTATATCAAATGAACCATGAAAAAGGTGTAAAGAGTAATCTGTATTTGATCATTTCTGGTTTAAATGCATTTAAATAATGAAATGAGTTTACATTTGTGAAGTGTTACAAGTACCAAGCGAGCAGATTTTCTTCCATACAGAACAAAATGACTCTTTTCTTCTTCTTTTTTTTTTTTCTTTCCTCTATTGAGAATCAAACCCTGGCCCCTGTGTATGTTAAACAAGCACTTTACCACTGATATACAGCCACAGCCCTTACCAAATTCCAAGTTGTACAGTTGTTGGTTTGTTTATTTGTTCGTTTGGCTTAAAGTAGTTCCATTGAAGGGGGGGTGTGATTTGGGGTTAAGTAACTTTGTGAGCAAATCCTTGCTATCACTGCCTCTCTGGTTTTCAGCAGAGACCTAAGTCACTGGGACGCTGTCTCCTGTGTGTCAGACTAGAATAGGAATATCTACCTATTAGCACTGCGTGCTCAGTAGGGTATAAAGGGCATTTTGGATTCAGTGCTTATTCAAAAGGTTGAATAAATGGTGGTTACACTTTAGTATAATGAGATGCCTAAGAGAGAGAGACACCTGGGGCTGTTTGTAATGGGAAAGGCTATGCAATAGTTGAGAGGATAATTAAAATGACAGAGTTTGGAAAGAGAGTAAACAAACAGAAAGACAAATCTTAAAATAAATAAGTAAATAAATAAAGGCTTAGCAGCCCAAAATGTGCATATAATACTATTTTTACTTTTGAATGGTTCATACAAGGACAGAATGGCCCAGTGAATGAAAAAATTTTTAAAAAGCAACATTATACAATGATGGGGAAATAAAGCAAAAAAAAAAAATAAATATCAAGTAAACTAGATTAAATCTGGAACTTTTGTCAAAAAAACAATTGAAAAACGCATAGAGAATAATATAATCATTCAAATCCCCGAGAAGTCTTGAGAAGACAAAATGAACAAAACAAAAACATGGGGAAAGACAGAAAAAAATATCAACAGCACGAATAGACACATGACAATTTTAAACTATGATTGTTTAAGTCAGTAGAACACACACCATAGTGTTTTCCATGTTGTCAGCAAAAAGAGATCCCTAGATAGGCAAAGGACACACAAGTTAGAAAGCAGTTTAAAATTCTCCAGTTAAGTCAGTATATTTGTATATTTATTTAAGCAATAAATGGTAAGTGTGTGTGTGTGTGTGTGTGTGTGTGTGTGTGTGTGTGTGTGTGTGTGAGAGAGAGAGAGAGAGAGAGAGAGAGAGAGAGAGAGAGACAGAGACAGAGAGACAGAGAGACAGAGAGACAGAGAGACAGAGAGACAGAGAGACAGAGAGACAGAGAGACAGAGAGCATGCATGACTCTTTGTTTTCAAATGCAAAGAATTTGAGTGTTGGGCATGGTGAAACTACTCCATTTCCTTTGAAACTTCTTTATCTTTGGTACAGAAATGAGAAACTTGATATTTGTTTTTATTTTTTTTTCTCTCACATAATCAGAAAAAGATAAAGATGAAATCAACAGTTAGAATAGCTAACTTCTCAAGCAAAAAGATATGTATCATTTTCTGGCAGCCAAACAAACTGTTCCCAGCCACACGTGAAAACATCTAAACTTCACTGAGATAATTCTCCCTTTTCTATAACAAAGCAACGCCTGTACAGTGACCGCCAGTCGCAAGACAAACATACTTGTTCCGACTCAACCATTGCAAGGGAGCAGCTGCTTCTCAGTAAGTTTTTTTACTTTTTTTTCTCCCTTTCTAAATCCAACAACATCACCCCATCACTTTTCTTAGTTGTTACATGTCCCCGAGTTTGGGTCTGTACGCCCTTGTATTGGAGAAATATCCCATGAGTAAACTTGTCATGCACCCTTAACACTGAGCTGCCGCACCTGCAGCTAGAGCCAGCTCCCTGATCAGCTTGCAGCGCAGTGACACAGGCTGGCGATATTGCCACTGAACACTAACTTCTCATACACAGAGACAGACAGAGAAAAACCTTTTCAGAACCGCGGCAAGCCAAGAAGAGGCAAAGGTAAATGTATCTGTTTCTTTTCTTTGTTTTGCTTTTTTACAAGAAACAAATATGCCCATATAGAAAAGATAGCTGGGCAAGGGGCTTGTTTATGCCTACCCGGTGTGGGGTGTGGGGTGTGTGTGTGTGTGTGTGTGTGTGTGTGTGTGTGTGTACACGACGTTTCTGAATTAAAATTGGTAAGTCAGGAAATAAAATATTTACAAGCTAAGAAAAAAGGTTAAAAAAATGTGGCTAAAATAGATGCAGATCGTTAACAGATAGATGATGATAGATATGTAGTCCATGTGTTTTTTTTTTTATTTTATTGCTTAATTGAAAAATGTGTTATCTCTCTGTGTGTGTGTGTGTGTGTGTGTGTGTGTGTGTGTGTGTGTGGTGTGCATGTGGACACGTGTACTACAATATGCCTGAGAAGATCAGAGGAAAACTTTAACACTTTTGCCTGAGTTTAGAGGATCAAACATAGGTTGTCAGTTTTGTGAAATAAGTTTCTTTACCATCATTCTAGTCTAGTCCATATTTTAAAAATGAAAGTTTCATGCAAAATGAATGAAATATGTTTATGATAAACAAAAAAAGGCTGTGCTGGTAAAGATCACAGAGAAATTAAGGAATAATCAGAAGTAGAAGGTAGACGTTTAGAGTGCTTGAAACTCGACATTGGAAAGGGCCGTGCAGCACATCTGTTGTAAATTATCATTTCTAATATTTTTTAAAAGAAGATAGCTGAAATATTTTGGATAAGATCTCTACTGACAACTGGAAACAAAGTGTACCCAGGTGGTGGGTCTCGTCTGTGGCAATATATTTTTCTGTCTGACCAATTGAATATGGCCATAAAGGGAATAAAACCCCATGTAATCTCCAGCAGTGACAATTTAATCAATTGTGTAAGAGAGAAAAGAAGCAGAGTCCCCTAATTTTAACATTTGCATATTTTATTTTTGCACTGGGGAGTAGAGATTGTGTTTAGCGATTGATTCCCATTCTGTTTTTAATATTTATTTTTGGAAAAATCTTTACAGTGATAAAGATGACTGAAGCAAACAAATCTAATAGAGAAGGGCTTCTGTTTCTGAAGTTAAGCCTTTTATACAACACGCTTTTTGTGATATTTTTTCCCACAGAGGGTGTATGTGCCAGACATGGTTTGCAAACTCCCAAACTGAGCACCTGCTGTCGACATTCGGAGCTCCACCCTGAAGACAAGTGCAACGCGATGAGGAACATACCGACCTAGGAGCCTTGTTCTGTTAATATTTCTTAAAATGGTGTATATGACTAACTACATCTGCTTCTATCCAAGGTTTCTAAAATGGTTTATAAGCACAGAAGTTATTTTTACAGGGTTATAGTGAATCAGCAAGCATAATAAAATTCCATTCTTCCTATAATTGACAAAATATGTCATTGCTTATGATGTAATAATACATTCCGGGACAGATTTTGAAGATAAGTAAGATGCAAGCAATTTGAACTCATCATGAGTGACTGTTGTGTTGCTCCCATGAGTATATTAAAAATCTCATCCAGACAGTGTTGCACTTGAATTACTGGAACATGGAGAACTGTGGGGTTTTTTTGCACCAATTCATGTTAGCCTTCACTGTGAAAGCCGCAAACCTACACTGAGTAATTTTAAAAGATAATGAGAGCGTTCTACTTGGTCAGTGATTTAGAATCTCCTAGTAAAAACTGAATTAAGCTGACATTTCACAGAGAAGAAAAATATTATTATTTTGATTCTATAAAATATGAGACAAATGATTAAGCAAAGGGTTTTAAAGTTTTCATGTATTAAATTCAGTTTAGGAATATAATTTTACAGGTCCATGGGTACATGTGTGTTTACCTGTATAGGTCAATGTGTTATAAAATTTTCTAACCAAATCCTATGAAAACTATGAAAAGATATGAAACTATGGAAAGATAGTCACACATTTTATTGAAAAACAGAACAGATTGCCTTTTGTCCAGGAAAGGCACACCAAGAGAAGAACAAGGCCACTGTTATGTAACAGGTATAAACTCCTTTGGGAATAAGCATTGATTAGAATTAGATCCAAGCACAGAATATGGCAAACTTAGACCAAGTTCTTGCTATTTAAATCTATATTCAGATGCTCATCCTTTAAGGAGGCCACGTGTGGATGAATACAACAATTACATTTTCAAGTAAGCTTAGTTTCTTTAAAACATGATAGAATGACCAACTGATCCCCAACACTGTAGCTCCAAGAGGGAATACGGCCAAAGCTCAGCACATTTTTTTGAACACACAGAGAGAGCTGAATTTGCAAGGTGTGCCTTGAAGAAGAGCTATTCTGTTTGGCCTGAACACACAGTCTTTAATCATAGTAGCTAGGTTGGTAATAAAACAATTAACCATATATAATACCTCCACCCTACCCCAGACTCATCATTGCCTTTTCTTCAGACAAACTGATTTAGTCAGTGCCTCAAATAGCTTCAATTATCTGAGAGGAATACACTACACTACACTATACTACACAAGTACAAATGCAGACTAGGAATATTAATCTGTAACCCATTTTTTGTAAGTTGTTATTTCAGAAACAATACTTTAAATTTAAATTTTTAAGACGAAATAAACACTGCTTTAAAAATGAAGAGTTGACAGGTGTCAGAATGACAATGGGGTCACAAGTAAATAATATTTGTCTAATGCTTCTTTATTTATTTGGGAATTAGTAATTCATTTGATTCTTTCACATTGGGACTGGATCATGTTCATTCTCAAGTTTGAAATGAGTGACTTAGTTTGAGAGATATGGGATTGCCTAAGGACTGATATGTTTAACCAGATATACATATTTAGAACATGTGTGTAAAGATACAGGTGTGTATACATACACACACGCAGATTTGTAACGTCACCTTTGAGATTTCACCGCTTCCCATTGGACTTGATGTCATAGCAAATGCATGAACATGAAAATTACCACCTTCCTTCTCTTAGTATCTCAGCAAGAATTTCTGCTTCAATGTTTTCCAGAACGATTTCTTCAGGTGTAAACTTAGAATATTTAGAGTTTTTGGGGAAAAAAAATCTAAGAAATGTAGCATCTGAACAATGGAAGTTTTCCAGTAGAAATATTCTCTCTGTTTTAATTTTTTGGCACTTTTTTTTTATCATACAAATTATTTCTCAGAACAACTAAAATCCAACAGATAATGGTTGTGTAAATTGTTCCAAAATACTAAGAAACCAAAGCTCCATGAATAGAGTTTCCATAAACTTAGTGGTATTTATGAGCCTGGGGAGCCTAGCTGGCTGAACTGTGCACCTGTTGAAATAAGAACATTGGTTCCCTACAAGACTCTCTTGATTTAGAAAATAACAATTCATGTTATCATCCACTGTAAAGGAAATGTATTGTGACATTTTCCACTTAATTTTGGAAGCCCACGAGGATAACAGCACTCAGCTGTTTACAACGACTATTTTCTTCCCAAATGTATCCCGAGATTTGCTTTGAACCAGAGGAAGCTATTAACAATTTTGGTCCAAACTTTTCTCTGGATCTTATTTTTTCTTTTAAGATTTATTTTATTTTTAATAATGTGGGGCTGGGGAGGGAACATATGCTTGGGTGCAGGTGACCACACCACAGAAACTGGAAGGTTTCTGATACCCTGGAGCTGGAGTCATAGCTGGTTGTGAAGCACCCCACACCAGCACTAGGAACCAAGTTCACAGCTGGTGTCACTCCTTCTTTTAAAACAAAATGTTCTGAGAACCACAAGAGGGAAAACTCCCAAGGACACGAGAGAAACACAAATTACCGAAGGAACCAAATTGTCTCACAACTCTCTGTGTCTCTCTATGTCTGTCTGTCTGTCTGTCTGTCTGTCTCTCTCTCTCTCTCTCTCTCTCTCTCTCTCTCTCTCTCTCTCTCTCTGTCTTTCTCTGTGGGTGGGTGGGTGTGTCCCCTTTCCATCTCTGTCTCTATCTGTCTCTGTCTCTCTATCTCTGTCTCTGTGTGTGTCTTCTTTTCATCTCTGCCTCTGTCTGTCACTGTGTCTCTTTGTCTCTTCTCTCTCTGTCACTCTCCTTACATTTCTACCTCTGACAATCTTTGTGTGTCTATTTGTCTCTGTCTGTCTGTCTGTCTGTCTGTCTGTCTCTATCTATCTATCTATCTATCTATCTATCTATCTCCTTCTCTATCTTCCTGTCTCTCTGTGTGTCTGTCTCTTTTTTCTGTCTATCTGTCTCCATGTGTGTGTCTGTGTGTGTTTGTGTATGTGTGTATGTATGCATGTATGTATATATGTAGGCTTTGGATGTTCAGCATGGTGTCTTATTTCCAAGTGCTTTGTCCACTCTATCTTTTGGGATAGGTCTTTCATTGAACCTAGAAGATACCAGTTCAGCTAGCCTGGCTGACCAGCAAACCCCAAGGATCTTCCTATTGCTGTCATCCCAGGGCTAGATTGCAGACATGTCTGTGTGTTTTGTTGGTGCTAGAGCTTCAAATTCAGGTCCTCTTGTTTTTACAGAAAGCAGTTTATCCACTGAACCATCTCCCCTACCCTTAGCTCATCACGGCTAAGGCCAGCACAATGGAGCTCAGAACATATTGTTCTTACTGTCTACAAAGGCTGACCATTTATTTTCCCCTTTTTTGTTCTAAAAAAAAAAAGACACATGTAAATCAATCAAAATCCAATAGCTGGGGGAAAAAAACTATTGGTAATGTGGAATATAATGGCAACCAGTTCAAGGGATGATTAAAAAATAAATGTGCTCATACCATCCTCTCGACGGTTGTGTCCCCCACAGTCCAGTGCTTACGGCTCGCGATCATCCTCCAGTCTGTTCTTGGTGGTGGATTCCCCTGTGCTCTTTGTGCACTTTAAGTTTAATTTTGCATTTAAAAACTCAATTGGCTCATCTGTTAAGCATTAAGCAGCTCCCTTTTGAGCCACAGGGGGAGCCCTGGGAAAACCCACAGCTGCTAGAACATGGAAAATGGGTTTAAAAAACAAAACCATTTTGGAACTTTAAAGCATTTTAGCAGCCGTGAATTTCCCAGTTCTTACCCCCCAAATGGTTCATCTGTTTAACTTTTATCTGGTATTAGAAAGCACAAACCAGAGCATTAAATAGCCCTCAGATGAGTTTTTGCTTAGTGCAAAATGAAAGTAAAAGCTAAGGCAGCCATGTGGGGAGAGCTTTCAGAGAGCTATGGCCTGAAATACCTTCAAGCATAGTCTCCCCCCAGTCACAGACAGGATTCCGCTGCTCAGTCATGCCTGCTGACAGCTAACTTTCCTTCTACTCACTTAGACCCCCACCCCCACCCCCACAAAGGGAAGAAAAACTCTAAAACAAACAGCAAATCCCAGAGCATAAATGACAATGACGATGCTGCAGAGTTAATAGGCTGAGGGTATTAATGAAAAGCTCAATCAGGATTTTTAGTTTTGCAATGAATAGTCACTGACTGAAAAATTGATGTTTTTCTTACAGCTGGATGGGCTCTAGATAAAAACAAGTTCCTCTTTTTGTATGTATCCCCCAAATCTTTCCTAACCAGCCCAAAGAAAGCCTCACTGAGTTACAGCTCAAAGTGTCCTTGTTAAAGGCCATGGTATGATACTCCTTTTAAAATAAAAGAATCTTTATTTGGACGATGACCATAAAGCAATTATTTGCTGTTGGTGACTAATACAAGTAATAGCAGGCAAAGCCAAGTTATAATGGCTTTGAAAGAATAGAATTTTCAGAAGGCTCTTGAATCCAAGGCTGATGGGACATGCAACAAGAAGTTTAGTGGAATAAAGAAGACAGACAAAGGTTCTGGGTTATAGAACTGAAAAGAGATGCCTGTAATCTTTTTTGCAAAGTTTCTTCTGGCTAAATGAATGGGAGGGAAACCACGGTGGTTAAAGGGGACTGCTCAGAGAAAACGTATGAAAATGTCAACAAAATCCTTTAATTCATTTTGTGGATCTGCCCCTGACTATGCTCACGGATTCCTCCTATATAATTTGCATTTTTAAATTCATGATACTTTGATAATCTAGATTGGGTGAATGCATGCAATCTAGAATAAAATTGAGACAATATACTTCATTCTAGCATCCAATGGCAGATCCAAGAGTAAAACTAATAGTTTTTGATAATAGTTTAATTTTTAGAATGAAACTTCCTTAAGAGATGGTACATATATGACTCACGAGATAGTTCGTGAAGACTGCTCACAGAAAATTCTCTACTCATTGTAAAACAAATATATTTTCAAAGTCTTCAAGTTCAGTTTATTTCAATTTCCCCTTTCTTTTATCCTTTAAACCCTCCAGCATTTCTATGAGCTGTATGTATATCTGAGTATCTATAGACATAGATATAGTGTGATATTACAAGCATATGGATTAGTCACAGTTTATGATGCTACAGAAAAAAATCAACCATGACCACGATCATGCCTCACATTAGGTGGGGGCAAACATGCTTTGTTTTATTATTTAACTTTTTATTTTTGATGTAACGTAAAAATATCCAGAACCATTACAAAAAATTCAAAGTATATTTTAAAGGGTACATCTTTAAAAAAAAAAACATGAAAAAAATTGCAGGGATCAAGTATTTCTGTCATACATCCCCAAACCAGACAATTGTGAAGAAAACAAATATGTGTATTTTAGTTTGAAAGGATCAGAAAGAGAACAGAAGAGATTGCTCAGTGGTAATGAGCAAACATTAAATCTCTACTGTATACACATATCATGTACTCATTGCTTCTCAACCTTCCTAATGCTCTAACCCTTTAATCCAGTTCCTCCTGCTCTGCTAACCCCCATCCATAAAACTGTTTTCATTCCTATTTCCTAGCTGTAATTTTGCTTCTTTTATAGTATCATTTTGTTCTCGTAATGTAAGTATCTGTGTTTTCTGATGGGTTTAGGCAACCCCTGTGAAAGGGTCGACCCACAGGTTGAAAACCACTATTCCAGAACATTCAGGTTTGCTTCCCAGTATCCAAAGAAGGCAGCTTGTAACTCCTGCAACTATAGTTCCAGGAGGTCTGATGCCCTCTTCTGTTTTCTGTGGGCTCCTGCCTGTATGCGGTACACATAAACTCAGGCTGTCTCACTCACATACACATTTTTAAAAAGCTGAAAGGGAGAGAAACAGCCAGACACATAGACAGAGAGACAGAGAGACAGAGAGATCAGACACTATGTCAGTTTTCCTTGTATCCAAAAGAAAATAGTGAAATTTCACACTGAGATGAGGAGCAGAGTTTATCTATCTATTTTACTATTTTTGGCAGAGGGAAAACACTTATTAAATATCTACTATCTATGCTGTTAGATGAGTAGTATGCAATACTGTAAACCTGAAGAGAATGCCAGGAAGTTATCTTCACGTGACCAACACTTGCCATTTAGTCCATGTCTCCTGAGACTGCTGTTCCAAGCTCAGAGAAAGAGCATTCAGCACACACACACCAATCAAAGAACAGTAAAGTTTAGAGTACCAAAGAGAGACCAAATAAAACTTGCAACTAGCTCCTACCATAGATGCAAAGCATATTCCTTTTAAATCTATTTAAATCCATTTTAAATATATTTTAATGAAGAAACCAGTTAACACAGTACTTACTTTGAATTATTCCTTTACTTCATGCCAAAGTACCTATGTGTATTTTTCTGTTTATGTGGCACATTTTTTTTTAGATGTCAGATTATCGACGGTTATTGGTTTATACTTAAAAACCAAGGCAAGAGAAAGTCAGGCTGACAGAGTGCAGAACCTGCAAGGAACTCTACTTTGAGGAAATCAACACCCTTTCTTTACAAAACAGCCCAGATCTGTCCTCTTAGAATTAGAAATTGGTGAGTGAAGAGGAAAGCCCATGCAGCATGAGCCTCCCCTGCTCCCAGGCTCCCTTTCTCTCTCTTACCAAGTATTGATGTTTGGTTAGCTCATCTCTTGGTGTTCTATCAAGCAACCTGTTTTATCTTGGAAGCAACCCCAAACACATGCATTGCAGACTGTGTTTTGTTCCATTTCACTTAATTTGTAAACACTTCACTGGGTGCCCATTATTCAACATTTGTTTTAATATTTTTATATGCCTTTCCCTTACATGCTATTTTTATTTTTAAGAATTCCTGCTCTTGGTTTTATTGGTGCTTAAGAGAAGAAATTTAAAAAATAACTAATTTGTATGAATCATTTCTCAAGGAAAATATTGCAACATGATTAAAATGTATAATTCTAAATTCTAAATACTGAGTTGAATTTACATTTGTTCAGTATATTTATTCTCTTGAGGTCTTGATAAACGACAATTACTTTGTTTATAATTTAATGTAAATAATAAAATTAAAATTTAATCACTCAGAATTTTTTCACTTATTTTTAATACATGATGCATTCTTTGTCAGAAATGCCTGAGTTTTCACAAAAAAGAACCAATTAAATAATGCTTTTCTAATGGTAATATATACAAAATAATAATATGTGAGGCTTGTTTCTGTATTCAAAACTATGACTTGCAGCATTTCCCATAAATCTGTTTTATTTAAACTCATATAATATTTATTTATTTATTCATTCATTTATTTATTTATTTATTTATTTATTTATTTATTTATTTATTTATTTCGAGACAGGGTTTCTCTGTGTAGCCCTGGCTGTCCTGGAACTCACTCTGTAGACCAGGCTGGCCTCGAACTCAGAAATCCGCCTGCCTTTGCCTCCCAAGTGCTAGGATTAAAGGCATTCGCCACCACTGCCCGGCCACATGGAGGACTTACACAGGTGGCCACAGCTCCTGTATGTTCATGAGTGCGGCAGTCCTGATACGGAGAGGAGTCAGTTTTGCTCCCGTTCTTTTCAACCTATAGCCCCTACAGTCTTCTCGTGCTCTCTTCTGCAGTGGACCCTGAGCTTAGGGAGGGAGTGTGTGACATAAGTGTCCTACTTGTGGGATAAGCGCTCCACATTCAATTACTGTCTGTAATTTCATCCGTTGTGAGTTTCTGCAAAACCACCGTCTGCTATAGGAAGAAACTGCTCTGACGAGGTCTGAGAACTACGCTAATGTACAATTACAGAGATAAATACTCAGAGAATATTTTGGTATGATGTCCATTTGCGAAATAATAGTAGTAGGTTCACTCCCAGAAACTGGGAGCTCTCCAAGCATGGTCTCTTGACAAGAACTGTAATATCAGGCCCACTTTTCTTTTCATGCAATGACATTAAAACCAGTGAGAAAGCAGCAGTTGTTACTGTTCCAACATCGGTTGCCACTGTAGACACATCTTCTATGATGATCATCATTGCAGCTCACAGATGTCCCTCCCACACCCCCAGCAGCCTGCATAGTACGACCTAGGACTGTGAAAGTTGGACCCCAGAGGAAAAGTCTGCAAGGCGAAGGCAGACAGACAACTTGATTTTTCATTTTCTGTGACTAGTATGTACAGTGTCTTCAGCAATAAGGTCTTACTATCAAGTTCTGGTGGGTCAAACAAGAGAAATTACAACAGCCTGCATTGTTTTGAGGGCCCTAGGATACATCTTACAGACAACCGGAGGCTTGTAAAATAGTAGTTTCCCAAACGAGTTTTTGAACTTTTTAGTTGCTGTTTTGTTTCTCCGAGCCAGGGTTTCTCTGTGTGTCCTGGAATTTGCTCTGTAAACCAGGCTTGAAGTCACAGAGATTTGCCTGCCTCTGCTTCCTGAATGCTGGGATTAAAGGCGTATATATGCCACCACTGGAGGGCTTCAAACATTCTTAGTTAGTTAATCCCCTCACCCCCTTCTGCTACACGCGTGCGAGTGCACACACACAAACCCCTCCCCTGCACTATCCTCACATTCCTCCCCCCACTTAAACCTCCCTCCCTCCCATTATTACTCATTTCCCCTTAGATCACCAGTATTTTACCAGAATGTAGCTTATGATGTTTTAAACTTTCGTGTATGGATTTATTATATGTTGAGTGTTCCCCCCTCAGTCTATCCTCCCTGTTCTCACACTTTCCCCACCCTGTTACGCCCTTTGTTCATCTAGATCATGTTACTACTATTTTTTATGCATTTTCTTTTTCTATTAATTAATTAATTAATTAATTTACATCCCAAATGTTGCCTCCCTCCCAGTACCCCTTACATATTTCCTTCCTCCATCCACCTTCCCTTCTGAGAGGGCACCTTACCCCCAGTTTTTCCCTAACCCCATGCACACTATTTCTTCTGTATCTACATAAGTCTAAGAACTATACAAATGAGAGAAAACATGATATTTGTATTTCTGAGATTGGCATAACTCACTAAATACATTATCTCCAGCTACATTGATTTTTCTAATTCTGTTATTCTTTCTGGCAAAACAAAAACAAGACCCTTCCATTGTAAGTTTGTAGCACATTTTTCCTTACACGTTCATCTGTTGTCGAAAACCCAGTTTGGTGCCATAATTTAGCTTCTGTCAATAGTGCTGCAATAAATATTGATATACACGTTTCTCTGTCATATGTTGCCTCTGAATCTTTTGGGTAAATTTCCTGGAGTGGTATAACTGAATCATATGAAAAATCCTTTTCTGCATTTTGAGGGCCCTCCATATTGACTCGTATCATTGCTGGAGTTGTTTATCCTCCAACCAGCACTGTGTAAAAAGGTTCTCTTTTGTTTGCCAGCATCTATTATTTTCCTAATAACTACCATTGTGTACACATCCTAAATAATGTCTTAAGAGATTATTATACCTGATAGATAATTTTTATAAAAAAACAACAGTATTTGTTTGAATGATATCCAATGTCAGAAAAGTAGTTGGTTTACTAATTAGTTGTATCATAAATGAACTCAATGGACATGCAGAAGGGTAAGAGTAATTTTAAGAAAGAAAATTGGGGCTGGAAAGATAGTTCAGTGGTTAAGATCCTGGCTGCTTTTCCAGAAGACCTTGCTGGGACTCTCAGCATGCACAAGGCAGCTCACCGTCATCTGTAACTCCAGTTCCAGGGGACTCAGTTTCCTCTTCTGGCCTTCATGGGCTTGCAACTGGTATATAGGCATGTGTGCACGCAAAGGTACACAGGCGTGCACACAAACAAAACGGCCATACACATAAAAATGGAAAGAGTTAATTTTATTTCATGAAGATAGTTAGATAATCAAGCATTTCTTGTGTACTGAACAAAAATCTTAATCTTTTCAGGGAAGCTGATGTGCCTCAGTGGGTTAAGGCACTTGCCACCAAGCCTTATGATCTGAAGTCAATCTGAAGATCACACATGATATGTGGATGAATAGACTCCAACAAGTATACTCTGACCATCACATCATGTCTTTTGTTGTTCTCTCTCCTTTCCTTCCTCCCTTCTTCCCTCCCTCTCTCTCACTCTCTCTGTTTCTGTCCCTCTTTCTTCCTCTTCTCTCCCTCCCCTCTCTACAAAATGAATATATACATGTAAAAATGTATTGAAAAAAATCTTTTATTAGAGTTCCTAAAATGGATTGGGGGCGGGATATCTGTATATTTAAACACTGTTTTCCGTCTTTCATTTCATTCTTTCTTAAGCTAAGTGTCTATTTTAAATGTTACACATAAACATTCTTAAATCCCTTTTCTCCTCAAGACATTAATCTTAGAAAGATAATTTTAAAAGTTTTTAAAGGCCTTATATCTAGATGTTTTGTAAGTGGATTCTATATATTTTTAAGCTAAATATCCTGTCAAAACTGTTAGGCGATAGCTTGTCTTCATCAAACAATCCCCACAATTCCTAGGTGAAACTTCCAGATCTTTTACAAGCACTGATTTAACATGTTAAGTAAACAAACAAGCTGGGAGCTGCAGAGATCACTAGGAGCCTGGCCTGCTTTTGTAGCGAGGACCTGAGTTTGCTTCTATTATCCATATTACGTTGCTCAGAGGTTCCTGTAACTCTGACTCCAGCTGATGGAATTTCTGACCTCCACAGACACCTGTGTTCATGTGCACCTCCCCACACATGTATATACACACAATTTTAAATTTGAAAGAAATGAGCATGCACTTAAAAATAAAATAATTAAATATAATTGTTTTCTTAAGCATTTCAACAACCAGATATATCAAGTTCACATGCACACACACACATATGAGAGAACATATATGTATATGTGTATGTGTATATGATGTATATGATGTATATAGTGTATATGATGTATATGATGTATATGATGCATATGGTGTATATGATATATATGATGTATATGATGTGTATGTGTATATGTATATTTATACACACACATATATACACATGAATGGTCAGATCAGATTAGCTCTGTAATATCTCTGGACTGGAACAACCAGATTAATGTACCTCATGATTCTGCATGTGTGCATTTGTGCATGTCTGAAGGTATATGTTTATGTGGCATTTATGGATGTGTACATTGTGTGTTGTGCATGCATATGACTGAGAAAGACATTGGTTGCCCTGATGCCCTAATTGCCATGATCTTTGTTCTCTTTAGCAACTTTTGCAATGAACTAACTGCTTTTCATTTTCTTTTTTAAGTTCTTTCTGTCCCTCCTTTGCCCGCCCTCCTTCCTCCTCTCTCTTTCTCTCTCTGTGTGTCTGTCTGTGTGTGTAAAGAGAACATACTACTATACAGCCCTGAAACTTGTGATCCTCTTCCCTCAATCTCTCAGAGTTTTCAATCACATTCAATTATAGGTATGTAGCTTCTCACCTCACTCATGAAGTATTATTTTTCTTGCTCACCCAATGCCACTGGGCCAGCTCTCCTGCTCTCATGTCCCCTGGGGCCAGCTCACCAACACTGAACCCCTGCCACCAATTCTAATGTGCTGCCCAGGTGAAGTGCAGTCTGCTCTTCATAGAGCTGCAGCTGGCCAGGGGGAGGGACAGCTCCTTCTCTCTCATAACCTTGGGGCCAGCTCTCCCTCCTGCCACAGGTGGCTAGAGCAGGAACAGGGCACTAAAATTTTTTAAAGATTTTATTTTCATGTTCTTTTATTGGTCATCAGTGATTGGTCATGTTATGAATTAAATTTATGATAGTATCTACCTCCCTCTCTTATTCGTACTGCTGCTGGTGGTCCATGCTCCTTTTTTAGTTTGACATAAATGAAATCCCTTTATCACTAATGCAGCCTTGATGTGTGCAGATATGTAACTGTCCGTTCTTCTCATTGCCTCAGATGTCTGTTCCACTAACAGCTGGTCACAGTCTCTGGCTATGCAGTAAATGTTGAGCATTTACTCAGCATTTGATGTTGGAGATGCTCTCACTCATGCTTCCTGTCTGTCTTGCTTTTCTGTGATCACTATATTCTTCAATTTCTTAAACTCTGTTGGAATTTTAGCTTTGAAATTTATCGATTTTTTTTTTTGTAACATCATCAGAGCTAAAGAACCAAACTACGGTTCCTTCCTGTCTGGGCCAGAACACTGAGCAGATCTTGGGTGGCAGCTCTGCCCCCAACATCCAAGAACCCAGAGGAAGCAGGAATCCCAGTCGCTCGAACTCAGGCAGTATCTTAGGTAAGCAGACAGCAGGGCCCGCCCTAAACAGGGAGTAACTGGGAACCAAAAGGACCCAGGAAGTCACTCTGGGCCTGGAACACTGGTTCCTTCCTGTCTGGGCCAGAGCACTGAGCAGATCTTGGGTGCCAGCTCTGCCCCCAACATCCAAGAACCCAGAGGAAGCAGGGATCCCAGGTGCTCGAACTCAGGCAGTATCTTAGGTAAGCAGACAGCAGGGCCTGCCCTAAACAGGGAGTAACTGGGAACCAAAAGGACCCAGGAAGTCACTCTGGGCCTGGAACACTGGTTCCTTCCGGTCTGGACCAGAGCACTGAGCAGATCTTGGGTGGCAGCTCTGCCCCCAACATCCAAGAACCCAGAGGAAACAGGGATCCCAGGCACTGGAACTCAGGCAGTATCCTAGGTAAGCAGACAGCAGGGCCTGCCCTAAACAGGGAGTAACTGGGAACCAAGAGGACCCAGGAAGTTACTCCTGGCCCGGAACACTGGTTCCTTCTGGTCTGGGCCAGAGCACTGAGCAGATCTTGGGTGGCAGCTCTGTCCCCAACCTCCAAGAACCCAGAGGAAGCAGGGATCCCAGGCGCTCTAATTTGGACAGTGTCTTAGAAACTAGTTCTCAGATCTGAGGCCTAGATCAGACCTCTGCCAGGTCTGCTGTTATTGGACCCCAGATTCCACCTGAGACATACTGGAAGGTCCACTCAATCCAGATCCACAGAGGAACAAATGAACTCAGAGCTTCAGACAACATATCCTGAGATATTCTAGAGGAGACACTGCACCCAGAACAGCAGACACCTAGCTGGACTACTACCTTGGAGGCACCATATCCTGAGGCATCCTAGAGGTATCACTGTAATCAGTGCAGCTGGAAAAGATCACAGAGACATCTGGACCCCTAGGAGATCAGACACAAGCTAGATAACTAGAAAGACAGGCTTCAATCAGAGACAGCAAGTACAGGCAGCACTAGAGTTAACCAGATGGCAAAAGGCAAGAGCAAGAATGTAAGCAACAGAAACCAAAGTTACATGGCATCATCAGAACCCAGCTCCCCCATCAGAGCAAGCCCTGAACACCCCATCACACCAGAAAATCAGGAATCAGAATTAAAATCACTTCTCATGATGATGATAGAGGGCTTTAAGAAAGACATAAATAACACTCTCAAAGAACTTAAGGAGAGCACTGGTAGACAGATAGAAACCCTTAAAGAGGAAACACAAAAATCCCTTAAGGAATTTCAAGAAAATGCAACCAAACGGGAAAAGGAATTAAACAGAACCATGCAGGATCTAAAAATGGAAGTAGAAACAATAAAGAAATCACAAAGGGACAATACCCTGGAGATAGAAAACCTAAAAAAACGATCAGGAGTCATAGACACAAGTATCACCAACAGAATACAAGAGATGGAAGAGAGAATCTCATGTGCAGAAGATACCATGGAAAACATTGACACAACTGTCAAAGAAAATGCAAAATACAAAAAGCTACTAACCCAAAATATACAAGAAATCCAAGACACAATGAGAGGGCCAAACCTAAGGATAATAGGTATAGATGAGGGGGAAGATTCCCAACTAAAAGGACCAGTAAATATCCTCAACAAAATTATAGAGGAAAACTTCCCTAACCTAAAGAAAGAGATGTCCATAAATATACAAGAAGCTTACAGAACTCCAAATAGTTTAGACCAGAAAAGAAATACTTCCCGCCATATAATAGTCAAAACATCAAATGTACAAAACAAAGAAAAAATACTAAAAGCAGTAAGGGAAAAAGGCAAAGTAACATATAAAGGCAGACCTATAAGAATTACACCAGACTTCTCACCAGAGACCATAAAAGCCAGAAGATCCTGGACCGATATCATACAGACCCTAAGAGAACACAAATGCCAGCCCAGACTACTATACCCAGCAAAACTGTCAATCATTATTGATGAAGAAACCAAAATATTCCATGACAAATCCAAATTTACACAGTATCTCAACACAAATCCAGCACTTCAAAGAATAATTGGTGGAAAACTCCAACACAAGGAGGGAAACTACAACCTAGAAAAAGCAAGAAAGTAATCTTCCAAAAACCCCAAAAGAAGAGAGTTACACAAACATATCTCCACGGATGTTAGCCCAAAAGCTTGGATTATCGAAGACTCAACCCATAGACCACATGAAGCTCATGAAGAAGGAAGACCAAGAGGGGATGCCTCAGTTCTACTTAGAACGAGAAATAAAAATGCTCAAGGGAGCAAATAGGGAAACAAAACATGGAACAGAAACTGAAGGAGGGGCCATCAGGAGACCTTTCCACCTGGGTATTCACCCCATGTACAGCCACCTAATCTAAACACTGTTGTGGATGGCTGGAAGTGCATAATGTGAGAAACATGATATAGCTGTCTCCTTAGAGGTCAGCCAAAGACTAAAACACTCAGAGGACAATGTTCACAATTAACCACTGATATGATCAGGGGTTTCCCAATGGAGAACTTAGTGAGAGGACTGAAGGAGCAGAAAGGGTTATTGACCCCAGGTGAAAAGCAACAATACCAAACAACCAGAGGCCCCCAGGGTCTAAACCACCAGCCTGGGAACACATAGGGAGGGACCCAAGACTCCAGAGGTATATGTAGGGGAGGATGGCCCTGTCAGACATAGGTGGGAGAGGAGTTTCTTGGTCCCATAAAAAAAAAAAGAATGAAAAATGAATGAATGAACACACAGTTGGGGGGGATGTGAGGGCGGGGAGGGGATAGTGAGGGGGGTAGGTGTGGTCACTGCCTCATAGAAGCATGAGGAGGGGGATGGGATAGGTTTCTGGGTGGTGGGAGGAAGTAGGCTAAGGGGATAAAATCTGAAACATAAATACTACAACCAATTTTAAGAAGCGGGAAAAAAAAAGTCTTCAGAACCAACATCTTTAAAAAAAAAATGTCAGCGCCCTGGGGGTGGAAATTTTTTTTTCTTGATACTAAAACTTGTTCTGAGAATTGTATATTGCAGAATACACAGCCTTGGTGTATCTACTCATCAAGCATACTGAGCAGACCTGCCCAAAACTCTGATGTCCTGGAATTCCATCTGGATTCAGTGAAGACACAGCATCAGAGGCTTATCAACTTACTCTCCCCCCCACCCCTCTTCTAAAATCTCAACGCCCTTAATCAGCTTGAAGAAGTTAAAGAAGAGTCAGCGCCCCTATTCCCTGAGCTTGGGGACTAATGTGGTTAATAATGGTCTGTCTTTCTAGGGACAAGTAGTGGTTTTGTTGGAACAGGGGGGATTAGCTAGGACTTACTGCATAGCCATAACCTACTGGTAGAAATCTGTATACTTATTATCAAGATGAAGTTATAAATTCTTAAATGGTACAAAATTTACTTTAATCTCAAATTTAAGGTTTTCATTGGTACGAGCCTCTTATTAATATAAAAATGAGATGAATATTGATACACTCATGGGCATTGTGCCTGTATAACACATTTAGGAATACAATGCCTAGACTCAGCCCTTTTTTAACTTTTTTAACTGATTTGGGATGGTTAACCTATGAGTTAAGGGACTATAGCAAATTCATATTTTTGAGTTTATTGTTAGGGTGCTTTCCATATTTTACTTAGAAATAGCTGAGAGGAGTTAACAGAAAACAGTCCAGGTTACCTTACATGGATTGTTGGTTTTCAAAACATCAGAAGTCCATAGAACTGATGCTACAAATATTTATATATTAATGTTCATATTGATTAGAGACCTGTCTGCTCCTGACAGCTTCCTGTCGTGGATTCTAAGAAGAAATTGAGCATCCTTGGAGTTACTCCAGTTGTGTGGTAACAGCCACTAGGCAAGAATTGCCTCTCTCCATCTACAGACAAATTACTGTCCAGAAAAGGACACACATGCAGAATAGTCGACTGACTATATCTGCCTAGACAGAGTAATCAGTCCTTAATAATCCTGCATCACCAAGGTCTGTCAGATGATTCTGGGCCAGAAGGCTGAAGATTTGATGCTCCAACGTTCAGTAGCATAGGGGCTTTTCAGGTGTTCAGAGGTCTCTATAAATTGGCTAAGTTTTAGAAGCTATGCTTTGTGCTTCCCACAATTATAGTTAACTCAGTCATTCTGGATTTCTGATGGGGTTGAAAACTTATAGCTATTTACCGTAAGAGAAAAGATTTAAGTGGATGGTAGTCAGCTGACATTCATCCTAAAGCCAGGTTCAGAACTAAATGTTTTAGTTAGGATAGATGACAGAGGTGCTGGTTAGTCAACAAAATGATGGACTGGGTATTAGGACTATCTTGTACCTCACTGGTACAAATTGGCATAATTATGTTCTAATTGTATTTTGAGAGAAAAGTTTCATTTTAACAGGAAGGGTGATGTGTAGGAGGAGCTAAGGTAGGAGGAATACTGAGAGCAAGAAAAGGAGTAAGAAGAGGAGGAGAAGAAGGATAGGAGAAGCTAGGTGATGAAAGAGAGAAAGAGGGGGGAGACAGGAAGGCAGATATTCATGTATCTCCACCAGTCAAAGATAGTTGTTATATCTAGGTCGGTCAGTGGGTTACACCTCTGATTGAACAATTCCAAACTTATAACGCTTATGATTAACATTATTTTAAAAAAAATGTATAAATGCAAAAAGGAAAAGGGGGCATGTGATAGGGGTTTTCTAAGGGGGGTGGGGGGGAATGGGGAAAGGGGATGGCATCTGAAGTGTAAATAAAATATCTAATAAAAAAATAAAAATAAAATAAAATAAAATAAAAGAACCAAACTACACTGTGTTTTGATTTCAGGAAATATTAACTGAGCTTTCCTTTGAATGATCATGAGATAACAAATTGAGCTGTCAATCAAACATATCTTAGTTTGTGTAAAAATATTCAGTCTGTCAACAATGTCTTCCAATTTGCTTTATATATAACATATGTAAAGAAAAATGTTTTTACCGTTACCTAAATGTTTTTACCATTAAGGTATATCATAAACCCACCTTTAGCTTTTAAAAAAATACATTATGAAATGCTGAATATAGAATTCATTTGCATACTGGTGGCCTTGTCCTAATTTTGAGTGATCTATTTTGCTGCTCATTTATCATCATCATCATCATCATTATATGGCACAATGAATTCCTCATCATTAAACTGCCTCTACTCGTTCTATTATTTGTAAGAATAGACACTGTAACAGCCAAAGAGCTACAAACGTTTAATGGTGAACTTTGTGTAAGTCAATGGCTTATGGAGAAGCACATTAGATTGGGTAGCATCCAAGCTAACTTAACACTGGAAGGAAATGTTGCTGGTGGGGACAAGGGAAACATGTGAGTAAAATCTCAAGTCTATCTTGGACTTGGTAATTCTGTTTATACATTTAAATGAAAATATTAAGTAGAATGGATCCACGAGTTTATTATGCTGAGATGGTATCTGGACTAAAGACATCATCAACACTGAAATTATTCCCATCTCCAGTTAATTATTAAACATTAGTAAGTGCCCTTTTTACTCCATTCAGTCACCAACACTATACCAACAGCTTCCACTTCAGATATTTAATGGCTTCTACCTCTCTTAAGGTAAGAAACTTAGTACCCACATAAAGCTATCATTGGCAAATAGTACTTCAAGTGTTCTCTTCCTCCTTGGAACCCCTTACAATTTTACCCCTTTACTGTTTGGTACTGATACTTGCCTCTGAGGTAGTCCCTTTGTTTCTCTCTTAAGAACCTCTCTTATTTAAACTTCCCTTTAACCAATTCTTCACCTCAATAACACCAGAAGATGTCTGAGTAAATTAAATAAATTATTTTTAATGATTAAAAATAAGTCCTAGGAATTTTACAACTGAGCAAAAAAGAAAAAAAAAAAAAAACACTGAAGAGAAGAAAGGTGGAAGAAGAAAGGTGTGGGGGAGGAAGTAAGACAGAGATTGCTTGTCCTTCATGTAGGACATTGATACTTAGGACATTTCAGGATGGAAATCAAGTCTGTACCAGGTGACCGATGCTGAGACCAGCATTGAAAATAGCCATTGGATTTGGTGACACTAACAAGAATTACTTAGGTAGCATGATGCTGAGAGAGAAGACAAGAAAGAAAAGGTGGGAAAAAAATTAAAATTAGGGGATTATGTCTCCTAAGGAGTAGTGGTTTTGTAGGACAGGATAGAGGAGCTGTGAATACTGCAGAGAGAGCCAAGGCACTGCTGTGTTGTTAAGTACTTCAAAGAATCTGCCTTGACTATACAAATAAGAAAGGAGAAAGTCAACAGAGCACCATTCCCAGATGAAGAAGTAATAAATAGAAGTTTAGGAAAGAGAAGTGCGTTTAGTTGAAAGTCAAACAGGACTTGCGGAGAGCAGAGGGGCAGGGTAAACTGGTGTTTTGAAGACTTGAGAAATTTAAAAATGTCGTTTTGATTACTTTGTGCTCTGATTTTTTTCATGACATTTATATTCATATATTTGGAAATTCGAATCTGTGATTAAAAACAAGAGCTAACATTTTAAGGGTTTTATGTGACAAAGAAGAAAATAGTCCAACTATTTATTGTAATACTAAAGAGCAAAAACAAGAAACAAAGGCCTGAATCCTAGCCTTTTATGTTGACCTCTGTCCTGTTGTAAACTTTAAAATCTGTTTTATATCAGACATGGCAGAAAATAGGACAGAGAAACCATGAGAAAGGAATACATCCTGTTTCTGGATCTGGGTTACTAGAGAAACAAACAGTTTCTGATGAGGGTTTGAAATGAGCTAATATGAGTAAAATGTTTGGATGTCAGCTCAATTTAAAGAGGGTGAAAAGTTTAGATTTTAGCAAGAAAAGTCAACTTTTAAAAATATAGTTTGACCAAGATAATTTCCAAGAAGGAAGACTTCAAGGTAGTGATTATGGGTAGAGCAATAAAACATCAAAATATCAAATTTACTAAAAGTAATGCATTGGATTAAAATTTTTTTCATGTGAATTGTTTATTTTTCATTTGCAGACCTGGGGAATGAACCCACAGTCTTGCTTATACCAAACAAGTATTCTATCCCTGACCTACTTCCTCACACAACCCTCACACAAAATCATATTAATTTTTATTAATTTTTTCTACTTGCATTATGTGCATGCATGTGTGTGTGTGTGTGTGTGTGTGTGTGTGTGTGTGTGTGTGTGTAGAGAGAGAGAGAGAGAGAGAGAGATGGAGAGAGAGAAAAAGAGAGAAGGAGGAAGGGAGCTGGAGAAAGAGAGGAAGAGGGAGAGAGAGAACTTGAAATCATAGCATGGAAGACAATTTAGAGGAGTCAGTTCTATCCTTCTACCACGTGGGCTCTAGGGATTAAACTCATGCCATCAGGTGCTTGATTTCAGATGCCTTTAGATGTTGAACCATCTTGCCAGCCCTAAAGATGCTATTTACACACCCAAAAAGTGATAAATTTAGGAGAGTGAGATTTAAGTATGACAAACCAGTATATTTCTGAGTAAATGTTTTCATTATTTTCAACTATTCCCCATCTGTTTTATGAAAACAACTTAGTATATTGTTATCTAAGCTTCTGTTGCCATCAATTTAAATAATATCAATAACATGATACTATCAACCCTTTCCTGCCAAGGCTACAAGTATTTATTTAACAGTAGCTCCACTGGCTCAGTGGTTGTCATGAATATAGTGAACAACAAACAACTTCATACCTGTTGTTCACTTAAACTTGATGCATGGACCAATATATGAACCACTATTTAACCAATTCTGCTGCAGATCTTCCACAGTGCAATAGCCTCAGCATAAGTGTGAATGTCTAGGAGGAAAAAGACTAACAAACAGTGACTTACTCCAGGTAGCACACAGCTTGATTTTTGCAAATAGCCCCTCTTTTCACTTGAAGAGATGATACCAATGAGAAGGATACAATCGTCTCATTATCCACCTATTAAATCATACCCAATCATTGAAAGTTCAAGTCTCAGACACTGCCTGTTCTTACCATGCCCCCTTCCTCTTAATATAATTTCATATCCAAGCTATAATTTCACATCCAAGCTATAAACAAGAGACAGAATGAATCCAAATGATTCCAATTAATGTTTAAAGTATTTATTATATGTGCGTGTGTGCGCGCGTGTGTGCGTGTGTGTGTGCGTGCGTGCGTGCGTGCATGTGTGTGTGTGTGTGTGTGTGCGCACGTGTGTGCGTGTGCACACGTGTGTGCGTGTGCGTGTGTGTGTGTGTGTGTGTGTGTGTGTGTGTACATTCTTTAGCAAGCTAGACCTGGGTGTCTAGCAAGAACATTTCCATTGATCCTATGTCTGAAAGAAAGAAAAACATTAGTCACAAAACCCCAAAAAGAACTGGCTGTATGCTTTGAATTTAGATATAAGACAAAATTAAAGTTGAGATGAAATAGACATGAACATCCCTTAATTACTCAGAAATCAGCTTACACAAGATCTCAGAGAATTAGATCTTGGTTTTGTTTACCTTAAATGATTCTAAATTTTCTATTGGGAGAAAAATGGGGAGAAGGGGGAAAACACAGTATTTGTGAAAAATTCTTTTGTCTCTTTAAATGAACCCAAATAATTTTTAAAATTCTGATGCTAAGATGATTTTGAAAACTAATCATCTTTCATGTTAGAAAAGTTTAAATTGCCAGCTTAAGCCTGTTAAAATATTTTTATTGCATTCTTAGTAATTTCCCTTGGAAGCATTTCTAAAGGCTCAGCAAAACATTTACAATTTCATAAAAACCTTTTAAATTAATTTATAACTTAGCTATGAAGTCTTTTGGGGAGACTCAAAACAGTGGGTGACCTCATATCCATAATGTGTATGCTTAAATGTTTTATTACAACCAAGTGGATTAGGATGGAATTATTTAACTTTAGATATTCCATTTTATTTAACCACAATCTGGCCTTTTACTTAAACTGATTTAATTCCATTTTGTACAATTCCAAATGTATGTTCCGTTTTACTTTATTATCAACTGCCGTGGCTTAAAGAAATGAATACAAAAAAATACTGACCAATACAGAAATTGTCATTGGCATTTTATTGAATCATAATTTAGGATGATAAGTATTTCCTCATAAGTGCTCTGGGTGAGATGGAATGTCGTGGTTCTTTGTGTACCCACTGATGCAATTTCCTGGTCTACCTTTCAAAAAATCTCAGGTTGTTATGGCAACCAATTGTGTGCAAGCATATCCTGACAGCTCATTGCCTCACAGCACCTTTATTTTGTATCCTAAGGCATCTTAATATTTACCTTTATCTGTATTTGTTTTCTATAAGTGGTCTATTGGCTCTACATGCTTTTTTCTGTGTTATAGTTTGCTTATATTCATCTATCCAGCAAGTTCATGTTGTAATTGCTCATTTCTAATTAGTACTTAATTACCCCTCTAACTGCCAACTTAACCTAAGGACTATGCAAAGAAACCTTAATATCTGGAAAGATATCTTTATTTCTAAAATTTACTATTTGATCATCTGAGTGATTTCTGGTTGACAGTCATTACTCTCTTCATACAAATGATCACATGGCTCTCTTCATGAAATTTCCATGGATACCAAAGATGTTCATTGTAACAGAGTGTTGTAATGGAATTCTTCTGCCTCAGTTTTGACTCAGGTCACAGAAATATCAGTGGTAAGTACTCTGACATTTATTTCCTTGTGAGAATCTTTACCAAGTTACATACTCTTGCAAAAGAAGTCTTGAATATTACCTTTCCAACACTTATTATCTACATCTGTTCTAGGGACCCAGGACTTTGCATGATTTATACTTTTCAGTTTTCTTATCAATTGTTCTGATATGAACGTGGGGCTAAGTGGAAGTCTTACAAAAATCTCGACAACAGAGTACTTGCCATGATGGGGTGGTACTTAATACTCAGCATCCATCAAACATCAGCAATTCTTTCCAAAAGAGTTCATTAATTTATCTTTGGTTGAAGTGTGAGCTTATAGTTAACTCCTAAACCTATGAAAACGCTGCCATTGATAATAATCAAGTGTTCGAACATCTGAGCCTATGTGCAATGTTTTCACATGACCACAAGCACCATCAAACTGAATGTCAAGTTTTGCACCTATCAAAAGATACAGCCCATCTTTTTAAATGTGTCTATAGCAGGTTTTGTGTGCTGACCCTGAAAGAACACATTTCCATTGCCCCAACAAAGCACAGAACATTTCAACTCAAAGATGCTAATCTCTTACTAATCATATATTAATTTTCAGTCTGGTCTGATGAATAAATACCCAGTTGCCTATGTGACACATGAGAAACTCCATATCATTGATTTTGTTCTCTTTGACAAACACAGCTACTTCTTCAGGCCCAACTTTATTGGATACAAATTCTTAGCCAATATATTATGTTAATAGGCTATATTCAATTCTTGACAAAGTTCTTGCTCTCTTCTGAAACATGTATTACGGCTTCCGATTTAGTGATTGTTTTTATGAGGTTAATGAGTGTGCAAACTAGTGGGTCTTTGTTTCTTTTACTACTGTTTGTTTGCTTTATCATATTTTAATATGTTAGATTTTGCTTGATCGTATTATATCATATTTATATTATCCCTTAGAAGCCTGTTTGTTTTATAATGAGTGACAGAAAGGGAGTAGATCCAGATGGGAGAAGAGGTAGGGAGGGTCCAGTAGAGGCTGAGGGAAGGAAAAACTAAAATCAAGATATATTATGTGCGAGGAAGAAGCTATTTTTAATAAAATCAAAAGTTAATTTTGTATTTATAAACATATGAATGGATTATGAAAATTATGAAAATTGATATAAACTGAAAATTATGAAAATTGATATAAACTGAATGAACTTTCTTTTAAAAATCTTTTTTAAAAATACTTTCTTTTAAAAATCTTTGATGCAACATTGAGACAAAGAACCTTCAAAGTTTTTTTTTTTTTTTCTAATTGGCCATCTATTGTTGGACATGTGACCTAGCCTTAAGAGTAGTTTGTTTCACCGGGCGGTGGTGGCGCACGCCTTTAATTCCAGCACTTGGGAGGCAGAGGCAGGCGGATTTCTGAGTTCGAGGCCAGCCTGGTCTACAGAGTGAGTTCCAGGACAGCCAGGGCTACACAGAGAAACCCTGTCTCAAAAAACAAACAAACAAACAAAAAGAGTAGTTTGTTTCCCCTTGAGACTCCATTAGAGAAAACTAAATTTTCATTTGCAAGTGATTGTCAACTGTAGATATTTGGGGTAGGGGCGAGGGCATGTTTTCATTTCTCTTTTTAGTTCTAGGACCGCATCAGGTATGCACATAGTGAGGATCTGTTTGTGCTACCTCGGTCTCTATGAGTGCATATGTACATTGGTCTTGTTGATTTAGAGGGTCTTGTTTTCTGCTGGCCTCCAGCTCTTCTACCCTTCCCACCTGCTCTTCCACAGCATTTCCTGAACTCTGGAGGAAGGGGGATTTGATGGAGACATCCGCTTTAGGGCTGAGTGTTCCAAGGACTCTCATTCCCTGTATAGTGTCTGGCTGTGGATCTCTGAGTTTATTCCCATCAGCTGTAGGAAAAAGTTTCCCTGATGATGGCTGAGTAAGTCGCTGATCTATGAGTATAGCAGAATCTCATTAGGAGCCATTTCTATGCTATGTTCTTTTAGTAGAATAGTAGTATTTGGGTTTTACCCTATTATGAATCAGTGTTCTCTAGAGAAATAGAACAGGCTGTGGTCCAGCCAGTCCAGTGGCTGTTTATCAGAAGTTCTAAGATTCTAGTAGTTGTTCAACCCACAAAGCTAGATGTCTTGGCTGGTCTTCAGTATAGACCAGAATCACAGAGAAATTAAACTCTAATGCAAGTGAAGGAATGAAGATGGTAGCCAGAGTGAGAAGAGAGAGAAAGCTATCTTCTTTCATGTTCTTTATATAGGCTACCAGCAGAAAGTGAAGCCAAAACTAGAGGTGGACCTTCCCACTAAACAGATCCAGATCAAATGTATATCTTCCAATATTAAATATCCAGATAAGAAGTAAGGCTTCCAACTTCAAGGAATATAGTGATGAAAAAATCCTTACAGGTGTGCCCAGATATTTGGGTTTTCATTCATTGACAATGCAATCAAATCAACAACCAAGAATAGCCATCATACCCTAGGTTCCAGGCTATCTAGTCTTGGATCATGGTCACCCAAGCAGTATCAGTAATTGGTTCTATCTGGTGGAGTGGGCCTTATGTATAATCAGATATTGGTTGGTTACCACCAATGCACTAACATATCTTGAAGGCAGGACACCATTTTCTATTGAAATTTGGTTTGAGTTGTTGTTTTTGTTTGTTCTTGTTATTTTTGCTTGTTTGTTGTTTTATTTTAATTTTTGTTTCTGTTTTTCTCCCGTCTTTTTGTTGCATGCAGGATATCTTCCTATACCAAAGACACTAAACTGTAGACAGGAAGGCTGTATGTAGGCCTCAGCTCAATTTCTTCCTGAAGTGAAAATTTCTGTTTGTTTCCAAACTTAGTTATGTCAAATGATGTTTGCCGGAGCAGACAGGTGAAAAGATGTTTTGCTAAAGCAGACACAGGTGAAAGAATGCTTTTTGCTAAAGCAGACATGGAAAAGAATGTTGAAGCAGACTCATGAAAGAATATTTTGCTGAAGCAGACACAGGTGAAAGGATGTTGTTGGGAGCCGACTTTAGTAGAAAGTGGCTAGATCAACTTTGCAGCCATCTGGAACCATATACCCTGATAAGAGATTTGGTTTTCAATAGCCTACAACAGCTGAAGCACACTCTGATATCCCACATATTTTGTGTTGCTGTTTACTGCCCCCAGCTGCAAGGTGCACGTGGTAGCCACGCCTGCAAGGCATGCGGTTCACGTGCTGTCCACGTGCTATCCATTTTTCATTTTTAGAATCCTAAATTCCAGAATTTAGATTATTTTGCATATGTGTTGAGATTCTATCCAGTCAGTTTATTCCTGTTCAGTTTCCTTTGAGATTCTAGAAGCACTGACAGCATTCCATCTCTGGACTTTACTGAGTTAAGCAAAGAAAAAATGGGTTATAAACAATAGCTGCATTTTGAAAGCTAGGGATTTTTTTTTTCTTTAATGCCCTCAAGATGTACTTCTTGTGTTTCCTTGCCCAGAGCAGGGGCACCTAAATATGATAAACCTTAGCAAGAAGGTAGAACATGCTGGTTATGTGTCATGTACCACTGTCCTAAAAGCACAAGAGGATTTATCAGCTTTTCCAACCTAATGTGATACATGGCCTACATACTGATGCTGGTGCTAAAATCAAAGTTCATAGTAGATGGAATGATAAATGATTAATAAATGATAAAGGAAAATGGTGTCAATTTTATTAAGTTGTCAGTCTTCTCAAAATCTTATAAAACATCAGTTTTAAAAGTCTATCATAATCTCTAGTAAAATTAATAAACTTAGAGATTCCCTCTTGGAGGCAAGGGGGCAAACAGATGGGATGAGGAACTGTGTGAGGGGGCACTGAAAGGGGGACAATGACTGGACGGTAAATAAATAAAATAATAAAAAATAGAAAAGACTTTTACATTTATAATTTAAGAGAGATGACTTAACTGACATTTAAATTTTATTGTTTATTTTGAAGCTACACAGATCAAAATCACAAATATACTATTCTTATTAGTTTAGAGTAATATATAAAAACACCATATGTCTGCTTCAGTTATATCACCTTCTGGTGCTGACAAGCTCAGGTCTTCACAAGGGAAGTCATTTGCTGATGATGTCTCAGATCTGTTTCTCCATATAGCAAAAGGGAGCATAGCTCTCTTTGCTCTTCTTCTGAGGTACTAATTCCATCTTTGAGATTCCATCCTTATGCCCAGTTACTTCTCAAAATTGCTACCTCAAAAATGTTTTACCTGAACTTTATTTTTTAGCTACGCTTAGAACATAAACATATACCTAAATGAGCCATTCACATAAAATTATACATATGGTTAATGGTAGTGAAAATAAATTCAAACTGCCTAAGTGAGAACTTAAAATATAATAATGATAGTATTTCATTCCATGGGGAGGGTTTTGGTTGGTGCTGAATACTTTTAACATAATTATCTGCCTATCCATATAAAAGTAATAATATTTTATAGTTGTATCATCTGTAAAATAAATTGCATGAATTAGAGCTATAAATATACACAATATTATCAAAACAAGAAAATATTGAATAGTAATATGTACTATAAACAAAATCTAAGACTGAGACAAAACATTTGTGATTTGTGTAAAAACAGTAATTTTTATTGATTAAAAATGTACAAACACTCAAGTGAAATTTGGCAGTTATATGAACCAGCAAGTTGCAGCAGAAGAAATATTACTGATTGGTAGAAAAGTTCCTGAGAACATGTTTAACTTCACTAGCAGTCAGAAGAAGAGAAATATAAATAATAAAGAAGACTTAGTTATTATGAATCACCATGTTGTCGAAAATATGTATGACTGCGTTTAATAATTCCTGGTGCCAGTGAAGAAGTTGTAGAAAATGAGAGTAGATATGCACGAGCTGAAGCCCAAAATGCTATGACCCCTGTGGTATAGACTTGCTAGTATCTATTAAAATAAAATATACACAGTGATGCTTATATAAGTATTCATAAATGTATAGAACATATACACACATACACTTTATTTAATCAAGTAATTTCAGTGTTTAGGAAATCCATCAAGCAGAAAAAATTATAACTATACAAATAAATATGTATAAGGACATTTATTATAATTATATAAATGTCAAAAATAAATCAGCAAAGCCTAATGTCAATTAATAGGAGACAAGTTTAATAAATTAAGATCCTTTCATGCTGAGAAGTGCTGTGAAATTATAAAAAAAAGGTATGGGCTTATCTATTATTCATTCAACAAACATTTTACACATACCCACAATATTCATATGCTATTTTAAGCATTAACATTAAAGCAAGTTTGAAATTAATGGATATGTTTCATTGTAGTGAGGATGGAAAATAAATAAAAGAAGGTAATTTTGCAGGTGATGATGTACCCAGAATAAAATAAAACTTAGGTATAAGATTGAAAATGATAGGGAAGTGAACTGGGGCCTGAAAAAGCAAAGAAAACCTTGAAGAAGGAGCATGGAAAGTATTATTCAAGGTCAAGCAGGGTGGACATTTTCCTTTATCCCTATCCACAGATTCAGAGGAATGCAGAGACTATATTTAAAGAAAAACATCGCATTTCTTACATTCTGAATATTCATATCATAGCATTGAATTTTCAATCATTTTTTAATATGATTGTTAAATCATATTAAACAAAAAATCATTTCTTTTCAGCAAAGGCAGACATGACTGCTGGCAGTCTGGTAGCCAGAACATTGGGTATTCGATTTTGTTTTTGGTTTTTGTGATATTTGAGACAGACCGATTTATTTTTAATGAATTATATGTTTTATTCATCAATGTAAGTTTCTCTCCCCAAAATGACTTTTTTAATTTGAAGGAAAGCATAGGTGGTCACAATTCACGAGCTTTATTTTATTTCCTTCCACAGAGAAAACCTGAGAGGAAGCATACCATGTGTCTTCGTTAGTTTTCTTTTGCTGATGCAGGGGCCATGGAGGGATGCTGCTTACTGACTTGTTCCTCATGGCTGGCTCAGCCTGGTTTCTTATAGCACCAAGTACCACCAGCCCAAGATGGCCCTTTCCACCGTGAGCTAGAGTACACATATCAGGGATCGATCAAAAAAATGCACAGCAGACTTTAACACAGGCTTATCAATTAGAAACTAATTTCTCAGTTAAGGGTCCTTCTGCCCATATTTTATGTTTCTAGCTTGCATCAAGTTGACATAAAAATAGCCAGCATAGATGTCTGGGCTAATTATACTTCCTAGTTCTTGTGAACATGGATGTGGAAGTACCTGTAGAGTAAGCTATCTATTCTTTTGCATATACACTGGTACATACAGCACCTTTATTTTAGTATTTTGAGTAACCTCCTGACTGATGTCCAAAGCGGTTGCCCCAGTTTAAACCCCCAGCAGCAGTGTAGAAGGGTTCTCCTTTCTGCATATATATGCTAGCAGTCAATGTCTTTATATTCTTGATAATGATCATTCCGATAATAGGAATTTGAAAGTAGTTTCAATCTGCATTTTCATAATGGCTTAAGGATGTTGAAGAATCCTTTAAATGTTTATTACATATTTTATTTTTTTGTTGAGAAATCTCTGTTTAGTTCCATAGACCATTTTTAAAAATTGAGTTGTTTGTTTTGTTGTGCTTTGTTTTATGGATTTCTTGCATATTCTAAACACTAATGTGTTTACATATCAGATTTTAAGGAATAAGAACTTTGTCTTATTCCTCATCTTAACGGGAATGCTCTGAGTCTTTCTCAGTTTAAGCATAATGTTGGTGTCTTGTGTGTTGCCTTTATTATTTGGAGATGTTTGATGTCCATCTCTAGCCACTCTGTGACTTTTATCAGAAGGGAATACTATTTGGTACCAAAGGGTTTTTCTGCATATACTAAAATGATTATGCGACTTCTTTGTTTGAATCTACTTTTGTAACGAATTGAATTTTTTATTTATATTTGTTGCACCAATCCCTCATTTCTGGAGTGAATTAGGTTTACACAATTTTTATTTGGAATTTTTGCATCAGTCTTACTTACTTTTCGATTGCTATGAACAACAAAGAATGATGCTGACCTGTGAGCTCAGATATTTTGGTCATCCTGATAAGCCCTTAGAAACAGTGATCGTGGAAGTGATCACAGAACTTTGTTTATTGCCTTGCTTGTTCTTTCATTATTTGTGTTTATTGTCTTGCTTGTTCCTTGACTATTCGCATCTATTGTATTGTTAGTTCCTCAACCTAGAACTGACCTTAATACTTGCATGTGATTAAAATGGTATAAAAGCAAAAAGGAGGAGGGGGAATGGGATAGGGAGTTTCTAGGGAGGGGTAATCGGGAAAGGTGATGGCATCTGAAATGTCAATAAATAAAATATTCTGTAATAAAATTTCAACAATGAGAGAAAGCATTCAATGGGATTACAGATCTAAGTTAGAGTCCATGATAGTTGAGCAAAGGTATGGCAGAAAAAAACGCACATATCTCACATCTCAAATTGCAAACTGGAAGGGGCTTGAGTCTTTTAAAACTTGAAAGCCAACCTCCAGTGACATAACTCCTCCACCAAGACCAACCTCCTAACTATTCCCAAACCTTACCACTGACTGACAGGAACAAATGATCCAAACCTGTGAACCCGTGAAAGCCATTCTCATTCAAACCACCACATTTCATTCTCTGGCCCTCATAGGCTTGTGACACACCATAATGCAACTTTAAAATCCCAGTCTTTCAGACTCAGCATAATTTAAAAACCCAAAGATGACAATTTTTTCTGAGACATAAGGTAATTCTTGAATTGTAAAATACCCCGTAAAATCTAAATCATATTACGAATTCCAGCAAAAAGTGGCACAGAATGCACATTGTCATCCAAAACAGAGAAATTGGCATAGTGATGAACCACTGAACCAAAGTCCAAAACCCAGTAGGATAAACACCCAACCCTGTAGTTTGAAGTCTGGTATCAAAAGGCTTAGGTAACTCTGTCCTTGCAGTTTCACTCAGTATAACACACTTATCTCTTTTGCAGGTTCTACTCCCTACATTCACCTTTCCTTAGCAGATCAAGCCATATAAATCCCTTACTTGTGTAACCTTTGCAGTTTTAAAGCCAGAACCACGTGGATAGCAGCACCAAGTTTGAAAACATATTTTGAAGCATCTTTTCTTTGTAATTGTTTCTTGGAGCAGAAAATTCCTTATTGTGTTTTCTTTTAGAGTTGAAAGCCTAGAAGGGTAGCATCTTGCCCTTGGTGTATCCTTTTCTCTATTCCAATGTCTAGTTGGCTTTTACTTTATCTCTTTATCTCTCTGTGCAAGCCTTAGCTTTAACTTTACGTTTTCTGGAGCTGCTTTTTGTTTCTCTCTCTCTCTCTCTCTCTCTCTCTCTCTCTCTCTCTCTCTCTCTCTCTCTCTGTCTGCCTCTGTCTCTCTGTCTCTCTATTTCTCTCTCAACTGTACAAGTTGTATTCCTCTTTGCCCTACTTGCTGTTCTTTTTTCTTTACAAACCTTCATATGAGTGATTACTAATAACCGTACAACAGACTCAATATTAGGCTGTTCTGAAAATTTTGCAAAAAACAAATTACACTGCTACTTTTAAATTTAGCTTTAGGCAAAGTCTTAGGACAAGGGCAGAAAGCAGCCACAGTATTTTCTATTATCACAAGAATATTCTCTAGTACTGTTGCTGCCCTCTGACTCCGCCTTACCAGGGCTTCTACAGTCCCTCTATCAATAAGCATTATCAGGGCTTCTACTAGGGTAAATTAAGTTTTGTTTATAGTACACAACTGCTTTTCCAGTCCATAGTCCCAAAGTCTTCTACATTTCTCAAAAAGCAGGATGGTCAGGCTTGATGCAGCAATAGCCCACTTCTTGGTATCAACTTCAGTCTTGGTTACTTTTCTATTTCTATGAAAAAAAAAAAAAACAAAAAACAAACAAACCCATGCCCAAGGCAACTTCTAAGAGGAGTATTGAGCATGGCTTCAAACCATCATTAGACAGTTGTGAACACACACAAGTTTTAAGTGACAAAGTATTATATAGTAGATTTCTTTACACATTTACCAGTGTATTGAGACAATATTGGGTGTAGTAGTAAAGATTCTTTAAAGGAAAGAAAACATGATGTTTTAAAATTTTGTGGTGAGTAAAGTTGTAGAACCTCATTTGGCTGCCCTTATTCACATCTAGATCTAGGTCACCATGTTGAGTCATTCAGAATCATCCTTCATCCCTCTAGTTTCACTCTCTCCCTTTTTTCCTCTACTCCAGCACCTTGTGCCCCTGCCTTTGTTACATTGTTCTTGACCTGGAAGATTTTTTTCGTTCAGGTATAAAATTCTATGAAGAATTTTCAGAATTATAATATGGATAAATTTCTAGGAAATTGAACTAAACATAAATTTAATAAAAATTATATGATAAGAATTTAGTCTTGCTAATTAATATTCATTTTTTTAAAATTTGACTTGGTCTGCTTAATAAGTTAGCTCATGAAATAAATGCTTTTAGAAAATTTTTCCTTATCTTTTGGAGAAAGATTGCTTTTCAAATTAAAATATACTGGGTTCTTTTTTTACATTTTGATACTGTATTTTTTTTTCTAGTGAAGACCACAGAAATGGAAGAGAATGGTTGTTCTTTGTATAAGAAAATGATAGACTTGATCCATAATCCACTGAGGAACCTTATGGTTGTTTTTAAAACACTTTTTAATATTTGCTCTTATTATGGGTTTGCATGTTTTTCCTTTATGTCTTTGTGTACATTATATGTATGCTTGCTGCCCTCAGAACCAGAAGAGGTGGTCAGAGTCTCTGGAGCTGCAGTTAAGGAGTGCTGTGAGCTGCCAGGTGTGTACCAAATCCCTGCAAGAGCAGCAGATGCTATTAAGAGCTAAGCTTTCTCTCTAGCTCCCTGCACTTGCTGTTTAGATAAGTGTTTTGAAATCCATCTGCCCCTTCTCTTGGGCACTGTGGAGTCTGGAAGATAGAAAGCATGACCAATGGTTCAGCAGAGGAATGCCAATGAGGAGGACCCTGACCTCAGGAGAATGGAATTTTGACCTGCTGACCCAAACAAAAAGAGACAAGCTTGAGCAGTACATTTGACAGTAACTTTGGGGTTAATTCTATGACTAGAAAGGTAAGTGAAAAATAAACTCAGTGTACAAGTTGGAAGATGAATATAAAAACTTAAACTGAAAACTATTACACTGGTAAACTATGCTATCATTAATTCTAATGTAAGAATTACCTTTCTTTTATCTTAGTTGATAAAAAACAACATCTCATATCAATTAAAGCTATTAAAGGTTTAAAACTCTTTATTTTCAAATGATGTATTTAACTATTTATTGGCTATTTTTGAAATATACTGTGGAACTGTAGTACAGTTAGGCATTTAAAAATACTATTTTGTCATATTTAACTGATAACTGAGTAATTTCAGAGAACTCCTGTCCAGTGGATGCTATGAAGACAATAATCTCAATTTGTAATTGGACACCTAACATGTAGCTTATTTTTATTAATACTTATAATTCTGAACCATTATATTAAATTGTGATTACTTCAATGGTTGCATGGTATGATCATTAATATTTAAATTCTGTTATATATATATATATATATGGAATTGTAGTGCTAACAAATTTAAAATGTGTTATCATGAGATATAAATTATAAGAAAATATACAGGATGTAAGGATTGTTCATATTTATTTCTTCTCTTTAGTAAAGGAAAAAGTTAATTTTTATGACACAATCAGCCTTGAGATGCAATGTTTGTTGGTCATTGACAGAAGAAAGGAACGATACAGGCCTTCAAGATGGCTCAGAGAATTAAGGTGCTTGGAACAAAGCTTCATAACCTGGATTTGATACATAACCTTGAAACTCACATGGTAGAAGGTGACAACTGATGTCTACAAGTTGTCCTCTGATTTCTACACATGTGCTGTGGCTTCTGCATGAGTGTCCACGCATGCACACTGAGATGCATAGATATGCATACTTGTTACTTTTTCTTTAAAAATACAAAGTTCTTTAACTTTGTACCAATGAGTCTTGATTGCACTCGACCATTTTTTGTAAAGAGATTATTATTTTCTTCTATGCAAAATGGCCACCTGAGATCTGTTTGCCTAATAATGTATAAATGCAAAGTATTCTTTTTATTATGGCCACCAATTTTCAGTTAAGAAATAAAACCAGAATTCTAGTGCTCTCTGGAAAAATGGAAGCTCTAGCCACACCTCCCCTCCGTTACCACCAGCATAATGGCCAGATTCCTATTTGGAAAATTGAATTCTGCTTTCTCTTTCTGGTTCAGTTGGGTAAGATTTTCTTCACTTCCTGCCTGGGCAGTTACAGAATCTGATTTTGCTTTGGAAAATGGCACTGGGCTTATTTTTTTTTTAGACAAGTTCTTGTCAACACTGGAACATACGTACATGCACACACACCCAAACATATGCAGAAGGAACTAAAATTTCCATATGCAAGCATGTAACTGAACATCTTTACATTTTCATAAAGCTATACCCCCATTCCCCAAATGGAAATAGGTTCTATTTTGTCATTGCAAGAAATAGTCTAGTTGGTAATTATATCATTTTAAAGATTAAGTTCTATTCTAACTGCAGCCATAATAGGTAAAAGGGAAGAATAATTTATTAGAAGGAATGAAATTATGCTCTAGATGCTCCATTTTGTGGCTCTTGTCCAATTGATAAATGCATTATTCTGACTTGCATTATGGAGACATCAACACATGTACAAATTGTTAAGGATCTGTCCAATAAGCTGTAACTACTCCAGGTTACAATTCACAAAGAGAAGAGTGGAATGTTAGAAGTCTCCCTGAAGAGAGTAATAGCGGGACTTAGTTCCTAGTGGATTACAGGCCCACATTATGAAACTACTGCACATTTGGCACAATTATGCGCCACTGGCAGCTTTTTCTCAAAGGAAGCCTCATGTTAAATGAACACTTAGAATCATTTTGGAACTCATGCATCTTGCAGCTAACGCTGTGCTAAGTTAAGCAGCAAATGCCAGGCCCGTCTGGTGGAGAGAGAATATCAGGCTCCAATATCATCAGTCCTTTTCCCCTTAAAAGCTTTGATTTCATTAAAGATGACCCCTCAAAGTGCTTTGGAAAATGAGATACTCTACAGAATGTACTGAATAGAAAAGAGGGGCATTCAGTACACAAATTACTGCCTTTCCTATTGTGATTTTTTTAAGGTTTACCAGGATCAGGCAGGTTGGCTGTTTTTCTCCTTTGGTGTCCAATAAAGCCATTCTCAAAGATGTTCAATGGGTACCAAAAGGTAGGTAATGCACCTTTCCAGTAAGATGCAAGACACTGCTGTCCAGTGTGTGACTAAGAAGGTATGTTGTCGGCAAAGAATTTGGACACCATCAGAACAAAATGCAGTCTTAGATTTTCTGCCAGAAAAAAAAAAAACAAAAACAAAAACAAAAAAAAAAACATTTGGGAACTGAATTTCAAGATCTAGATATGGGTTTATTTTATACCATTGCTATTCTCACCCTGTTAAAAAAAATGCTTTAAGAACCCTGCCATAAATATTTATCAAAAAAGTAATCAGATATTATGAATTCTAGGTGGAGTCACTTCAAAATAGTCCTGCAAGCACAAAAATAAATCTCTCATAAAGAAAAGCAATTGGGCAGAGTTTAAATTGACTACAGTTTCTCCAAATGCCTCAGCAGCCACATCTCAAAGACAATTTATTTACTTTTGGAAATGATTTAATTTGTGTAATACATGATGCCCTAAACATAGTCAGCCTCTTGGTCAAATTTAGAATGACAAAATTCCAACAGAGGCTGCCTTCACCAAGCTGGTAGGTATTAATAAAAACTGGTAACATTTGACATTTCAAAGAACACAGCACATTCAGTGTCCTGATGTGTTTCTGCCATTAGCAGATTCCTGGAAAGGATAAAAGAAACTGCTCTTCACCATGTTTTATTTTCGTAGGCATATTTATCTGTTTTCAAAATACTGAATTGGAATTGCCACGCAGTTTTTACATAAATTATAAGTTTTTAAGTCTCTACTTAGGCTTGCTCTCTGTTTTTCAGATCAGGGGACTATTTAGTAAGAATGGGAAACAATTGCTTTCTAGATGGAAATAGAAGACAAAGTCAAAATTTGGTGCTTTGAGATGCTAAACTGATCAGACTGTCATACAAAACTAACCAAGCAAGGCTACATTTGAACAATTGGAAAATACATGAATTCTTGTTATAAGTTTATCTTTTACTTTCTATTAACATATATATATATATATATATATATATATATAGAGAGAGAGAGAGAGAGAGAGAGAGAATAAGCAAGTTTAAATTTATCGTTTATGTATAAATTATGATAGTATTATGAAAGAGCTTTTCTTCCACAGGGAAGAGTGTAAAATAACAGCAAGGATGTCTAAAAATGTCATAAGGAATCATGCTATTAACTATCTTCCTAAAAATACCTATAAACTATGTAAGTCAGTGTGTAAATAGGCGTACATAATTGAAAAGAAAATTTCCTATCTAGGCTAACAATGTTTCCTCCCCATCAAGAGCCACAGAGCATCTAACAAAAACCCCTACATCAGATGTGAAAAGCCCTAGTTAGAGCTGTTAATCACGGTTGTCCAAAGGCTTCCAAAACATTACAGGTTATTGCTCTCAGAGGTAAGAGATAGAAGGGAAGTACCTTTTGATAAAGATATCAGGCACCTTGGATACAGGGCCCAGAATTCCCTAAACTAGAACTGATCTGAAAGCTTCCCCATACAGGTCTCTAACACAAGTGCACACAGTGTGTGTGTGTGTGTGTGTGTGTGTGTGTGTGTGTGTGTGTGTATTTCCCAGTTTTGTGTTTTTATGGGATTCTTGTATATATGAATGTGTGTGTTTCTGTTTTTCTACATGTTTCTTCTGCTTTCTATTTGCCCAATTTTCTTCTATCTGTGGTCTTATCTTGTTTGTTTGTTTTTGTTTTATATTATTACTACTTTTTAAATGGTTTCATTTTCTAATAATAGACATAAAGCGTATGGATTCAAAACGTGATGGGTGGAGAGCAGAATCTTAGAAGATTTGGAGGACAGGAAACCATAACCAAGAAATACTATTTGAAAAATCTATTTTCAATAAGCAGAAATAGATAGATAGATAGATAGATAGATAGATAGATAGATAGATAGATAGATAAATTCAAAGAAAAAGTCCACTAAAGAAGTTCATTATCAATATCTCAGAAAAGCTTTTAATAATGTTGCAGAAGAATAATGTTTCTGTGTATGCCTCATGGCTATTTCTTAACAACTTGCCTGCTAGAATTCTATTGGCTTAGTGAATATCAGCTCTATAAAGATGCAGTTTCAGGAAGGGCCTCCAGCAAGAAAATATGTGGCTGAGAATTTCGTTCATTGAGCCAAAACCCAATGATGTTCATAGACAATCAACACAGAATTAAAAGAATCTAATGTGGAAGCTATTTTGGGCTGAGTAAAGAGAGACAGACTATAAACCGGAAAGCCGTAGAAACGCTGAGCTGGAGAGAAGGCTGACTGGGAAACTTATGGTTCTCATTCTGGAAGTGTTAACAGGCCAGATGGTAGAAGTGCAAATCAACACTTAAGGTCAACAGACAGAAAGTGAACAGTACAGGAATTCATCTTCCTTTTAGGAGCTAGAATTATTAGACCCAGACTGATACACAGTGGAGCCTGGAGCCCTTAGTGGTGTTAGAACTCTTGGAGGCCAGCTGACCTTTCAACTGGCACAGTTGACTTATTCTTTTGGGAGTTGGCATCTGCTGCCTCTGGCTCCTTGGAATGAGGAACTACGTCAGTGAAAGTCCTTGGACTTTTGAACCTATGCACAATTGTTAGTTCATTCCGGTGTTCTGTGTTAAACTTCTTCATTATTACCAGACCTTTGAGTTGATCTTAATGAAAAGTTTTCTTTTGATCTTTGTCCTTCCGAGCCTTTGTGAACTTAAGGAAAAATACAAGTTCTGGGCTGAAGAGAAATAGATAAGAGGTAACAATTTGAAGCCTAAGGTGAGGTGACAATTATCTCCAGTGACAAGCAGTATCTAGTAGACCAGCTAACGGTCTCAGAAGGTTCATTAGAGAAAAAAAGACCTTAAGGTAATAATTTAATTTAAAATATATGGAGAAATTTATACAGCATATGCATAACTATATTGGACATTTAAAAATTGTATTATATAATTCGGTAGCAATTTTTGCTATTATTAGCAAGATTATCATCAAATAGGAATATTCTGCAAGATTATATATAGTTTACTAGATTACAGTTAAATACACAGTATTTTCCTTTTCCTCTGTCTTCTCCTCTGACCACGGGAGTCTGGAGGTAGATGAAGGTAGAAAGAGAGTCCAGATATCCAAAGAACAGTTTCACCTTTAACCACTGTCTGGCCCTATCATGAAAAGAAATGGTTGCCTTGGCAACAAGAACAAAATTAATGCTTTCAAACCCTAGCTTCTACTCAGGTAACCTTTTAGTTCCATAGTTTTCAGATATATTTTGATACTAAAAGTCAGGCTTCTTATTACTAGTGGATATTCATCAGCTAAATACCCCCTTTTATTCTTATTTAAAAGTTGAGTCCCTGAGATTGTAATTTTACTGAGGCTTTGGGGCCCTATGGCAAGACTCAGTTATCACAGCTGAGTAACTTTCACTGCACTTAAATAACAAATTAATCTGTAAATGAATGTGTTCAATAGAAAACATAAAACTTTTATCTTCTGTGTTTTATTCCACTCCATTTTTCTGATTTATAAATCCCTTGTAAGAATTAGTAGAATTTAGCAAAGTTAAAGAACATAATAAAAATGGCCTAAAACATAGCAATGACTATTTTAGTTTATTTCATATATTTAGAAGTGGTATTCATCTATTTTTCTTCTTGACCATCAGAAATCTGTTGCTTAATGGCATATCCTACCAACAGAGCAATTTTTCACAGCAGCCTGATATTATATCAAGATTATATGTGAATGGCACTACTTTTATTAATTTCTATGGCTTTATAAATTTTAAGTTATTGTAAAACCCTTGCATACAAATGTTTTTTCCTGTATCTCCATTTATTTTCTTAGCACATATTCTCTTGAATAGAGTTTTAGATCAACAGATGTGACATTTTGTGGTTTGGTCTTACTCCTAGAATTATGTATTTTTTGGAGCCATAACTGAGATTATTTGCAAAGAATAACAACTTTCTCTTTAGCTTCTGGAAAATTCCTTAGATCCTGAGATATTTTCAGCCAATTGTGTTTCTTTCTACCAAGTAACAATGTTCCAATGTCTTCAAGCTCTATTTAGAACTGGTATTTACCAATGTGTGCTGTACACTGGTCTCATGAAAGCGTCTTATATTCATTTGTTTGATAGTGAACTTTAAAATATTATTTTAATAATTCAATAAACATACAAATTGATTTTTAAACAAATTTTTATAAAATTAAACATCATCATTTTTTGTTTGGTGTTTTCATTTCCTGTTGGTCTGTGAACCAGAGGCTATCAACGGGGACATCTCTAGCCCAGCCTGGTGGGAAGGTTCAAGAGAAGGGAAAAGGGTACGAGTAGAGATGGGGAAGTGCCTCTGCTGTCTCTGCTGCTGCTCCCCCTTATCTGGTGCTGATAACTCTGTGGCTGCAGCCACTGTTGGTCTCTGCACTGGCTGTGCTGAGTGGAACTGAGCTGAGTCAGCAGAGGGCTGGCTAGTGAGTACAGGGGAGCTTCTGGTGGTGAAAACTTCTGGAGAGCGTTCTCTTCTCAGGCAGTGTTACAGCTCTTGTGATGTTCTCAGAAGGCAGAGTATTTCTCATACACCTTTGATTTCTTCTAGATAGGATCTTATATACAGTTTGGGAGTGGGTTGGGTCTGACAGCAGATGCTTCCTATTGGCTTGTCCTGAGATGTCTCATCTACATGAGGCGGGACTGTGAGCACTGTCATTACATGACTGATGGACACAATTCTCCCAGTGGGGGCTGTGGCTATATGACAGGCCTGGTGACAGGAGTAGTCAAAGTTTCTACCATCTCTTCTGAGTCTCCAGGGCGTCAAGTCCTAGGTCAACCTATCCAGGCTTCTTCTCATGGTCCACCACCTCACAATTTCCCATACTTATTTTCTCACTTATTTGTGCATGCATGTTTGCATATTGGTGCAGATACACACATGAGGTGTGTGTGCATACATGTGCAAAGCATGAGGTCAATGCCAGTTCTTGCCTTCTAGTGGATGCTTGGAGCCAACCATCAGGCTGAGCTCAGTGACCCCTTTGGGGAGCTGGAGGAAGGACTGGAGGAAGAGAGGGGTTCTACAACTCCACTGGAACAACAACATAGGCTGGAAGGACCACCCAGCTATCCCAGAGACTAGACCACCAACCAAGGAATGTACAGGAAGGGATCCATGATTCCAGATATATGTGCAGCAGAGAATAGCCTTGGCTAACAACAATGGGAGGAGAGGCCCTTCCTCCTGTGGAGGTTGATGCCTCAGCATAGGGGGATGTTGGATTGGAGGGACAGGAGAAGGTGGGTGGGTAAGGGAGCACCCTCATGGAGGCAAAGGGTAGGGGGAAGAGGGTGGATGTGAGATGGGGGGGGTTGTGGAGGGGTAACCAGGAAGTAGGATATCATTTGAGATGTAAGCAAATGGAATGATTACTTAAAAATATAAAAAACTACTCAGGCTTTTTCATTTCGTTCTCTCATCTTTCTTTCATCTGTCCATCTTTCTTTTTTCAGATAAGGTTTTACACAGGGACATGGGACTCACTTATGAGACAGGGTTAGCTGTTTGCCTCTTTTTATCTGGGAATAAAAGAATGCCACCACACCCATTTTCTTAATTTAATGAAATTTTAAAGTTCTATTTAAGAGTATAATAAGTGAAAATGTTCCAAATAGTTTTGTGACGCATGATTAGCAAATGAAAATCTGAATTTAAACCATTCTAGAAATTTGAGGCTAAGGAGATGGCTCGGTAGTTAAGGGTACTCGCTTCTCTTTGAAAGGACCAGTGTTTGGTTGGCAGCATCTGTCTTGTATCAGCAGCTTCAGAGAATCTTTCACCCTCCTCTGGCCTCCTCATGTACTACAGGCACATAGCATATACTCATAGGGACACATACAAATTAAAATAGTAAAAATAAGTCTTAAAAATAAATATTCCTCCTTTTCTGTTTATTAAAAAGCCCTAGGAAATCATATTTATCAGAAATTACACATACTTGAGCTGACTGAGATCCCCATAAGCTGTCTAACAAAACCTCCAGTATCAGGAATGAAAAATCTCCTTTTAAGTTGTTGGACAGAGCGATTCAGTGGACTTCCCCAATCAAACGTTGTAACTACTATAACTAGTGAGGTCATGAGTTTTAGAGGAGACTCTACTACTGCCACTTTACTAAACTTGCCTGATGTCTAACTGCATGCCAACTCTTATCCTTGCAGCCACAGATAAATGTAAGTCTCACCTCCGATCAAATAATCATTTTTCCAACAGACAGGGACATTTCAAAAACCCCACAGTTGGTTATAATACAAAGAAGAATTGATTATTGGATGCCAAGACCCAACAGATATGTTCACAACACAACTCCTGAACCTTAGCTCAGGGCTTCATTAAGACAGTAAGATTCAGAGGACCAGGAGGTCTCCTAGAAATGACAGGGAAGCAAAACCTATGATACCTCAACACTGTGGCTTCCCAAGGAAAGCCTGAACAAGTTCAGTACCAGCAGATATATTTATGTGAAATAGAGAAATCTCATGGGTATACTTTCATATGAAGAATTATGGGTAACAAATAACTACAGAGATAGTTAGAACTTTCCAGGCATAAGCCCTCAAGTTGATAATTTAACACCAAATGAGCAACCCTGAAATCATATACACACAAGTATCACTAAAATTATTAAAGTGGGTTATGGTTACATATTTTTGTATACATATTTGTGACAAAATTTGTCAAAGAAAAAGAGGTCATGGGTTTGAGATGGAGTATAGGAGGCATGAGAGTGGCTTGAGGAAAGCGGTAAGGGGTTAAATATAATTAAAATGTAATTATATTTTGATTAAAATTAAAAGTAAAAAAAAACAGAAGAAGTTATACTAGGGTAAATACATAAGTAAATAAACTTTCCAGAATTTTGAAGCTGAACACACTAAGCCCTTCATGTAGTCTGGATTACATCAAAAAGCATTTGACAATTATACATGTTCTTAGTTGTGTTTCTAAGAAATATTTTGTAGGCATAAGCATGTATTTTTCTTTTACCTTTTCATTCTGTGAATGTATTTTCATATATAAAGAACCAAGATATAGACTATATTAAATAAATGTATTTGTGAATAAATACCAAAACTTCGATCTGAGTAACAATCAAAAAACAAGTAAGTTTTTTATTATTTTTTAAATTCTATCTAAATTGTTAATGGTTCAAGTAAGAGCTTAGCACGGTTGGATATTTATGAGCCTGAGAGTTAGTGGCTTCTGCTGTATTGAAATTCATCAAGCCTGGCGATGGTGGCGCACGCCTTTAATCCCAGCACTTGGGAGGCAGAGGCAGGCGGATTTCTGAGTTCGATGCCAGCCTGGTCTACAGAGTGAGTTCCAGGACAGCGAGGACTACACAGAAAAACCCTGTCTCGAAAAGCCAAAAAAAGAAAAAAAAGAAATTCATCAAAAAGAAAAGGTTTAAGAAAGTAAGAGAACATCAAAAGACAAAAAACTGCTAGCTCTTCCTGGCCTCTCAAGAATACATCTTATTAGAACTGTAAATTCAGTGTTCCCCAATCCTAAAGGAAGAAACCCAGTGAGAATCTTTTGTTCCCCCTTAACTTCATTTTTTCACATTTGTATTATAGAAATAATAAGAATCCCAATTATCTTCAGAACAATTAATTACTTGAATAAAATATTTAAATTACTTAATATGGGTACATTTAAAAATTGTATCAATTTTTAAAATAAGTACCACAACTAATGAGTAATTTAAAATGTCAACTAGAAAAATTTTTATGTTAGATTTATTATCTACTTGTTTGGAAGCTGAACAATAACAAATGACTTACATCTATTTATCATAGCCAATGAGAAAAAATTCTTGTTAGTGTGGACCATTGGAATGAGGAAGTCAGCTGAAGTAAAAATCTATGCCAAGTTCTCACAAGGAGTGTGGGTTTTGATGTGGGGAGTCAGGGCGTTGTATTTTGCCTGTATTGATTTTACTTCCTTCTTAATTTAATAGGTAGAAAAGAAACTAGAAATGTTTTTAAAAGCATTCCTTTAATTAAAATAGTGTATTTTAAAATGATAATGTAGAAGCATGTTTAAAACTGACAAAAAAATATGACTACAGACTTAGGAGGTCTTTTATGCCACAAACTAAAGGAGTCTAGAGACTTTGTCAATGCGATGTAAATCAGTTGGCTAGAACCCACAACCTCTGGTTTCTCAGATCCGTTCTTGTACTCTATTTTTACCATACCATGTGCTCATCAGCTTTGACCTTACACAGAATCATCTGAAAGATGTGATACGTTGGTATTTATATATGTCAAGGGACCAAGAAGATGAAACTAGACATCACCAGAGGATGTAATTTTTGGTTGGTAGATCCCCCACATATTTCTTAATTATTTCTGACATTTTGTCTATTTCACTATAACCTTCCTTGGAGGATACAGATAATGAAAAAAAAATGTTCCTCATGACCCAGAAGAAGAAATACATCTTCTGTTAATAAATCCCAGCTGAAATCATATAAGAGTTCACATTTATCATTTGTACTGTTTTGTTTGTTAAACTATTCTTGGAACCTGAAAAATAGTATTATTTCACCATGACAGAGATTTGAGATAAAATTTGAAGGTCTAAGAAAAAGATGTTTAGATAACTTTAAAGGGCTATAAGCCAGGAAAACCTGAAATATGAAAGTTGCTCTCTCTCTCTCTTTCTCTCTATGCTCATCCTGGGCTCTCTGAAGATGGAGCAATGTTTTAGCAATTGGTGTGTCCTTAGAACATAGATGCTGTTATATGCAGGCAATTAGTAAAGATATCACCAAATACCCGGCATGAATAATGACATTTGAACTAAAATACTATGAATCCACCCAGAAACAAAACACGTGACACCTGAAGGGCAGACATGCAAACTGAAGATGAAATCAAATAGATCATATCTGTATCATCCACTGCTCACATCTATGCCCAGGATGAAAGTAACTTTTGTGGTATCTACCATTAAAGCATGTTGGTGAAAACAGGTTTCCAAATTTAAGTTAAGGAATTATTGAGACAAAAATGCTCTCTCTTGTTTTACAGAAAGTTGGTACACTTTCCTACATTTCAGAAGGTAGAGACAGTCATAACAAGGTGTTGCCTTTTTAGTGTTAGTAATTTTTTATATCTTCATGCCATGTTGAATCTAAGCAGAGAAATACAATCACAAGAATACAGTAGAAGTTATCTTGATTGATTGTCAGGGATAAATCAGAAGAAGCCTGTTAACATCCCTTTTACTATATTAAAGGAAGAATCTTTTGGGAAGTTGGTCATTATGCAAGAATACTGAACATCCTGGGACTGTCATACTGTAAGTCCAATATAGCCACCTGAAATATCATGTTCAGGAAGTTTGTTGTGAGACTGTTTCCCAGTAAAGTCAGATGCTACACCCATAACATCTCACCAGCATAACAGTCTAGAGGGATCTGAACAAGGACATCAACAGACATATCAAAGTGGACAGAGGAAAGCCTGCAGGGCCTCAGCCCTACACAGAGAGTTACAGACAACTAAAGAATGCTGAGGGTGGGGAAAACAGTCTTTTCCAGGGAAAAGCGTAGCTAATGGTTACGCAGTACCAAATGATAATCCCTGAAAACATACATACAAGTAACATTATGCATACCAAGCAGGTTGTATACATATACGTATACTACTTACACATACATATGTGTTTGACAACAATTGAATAAAGATGACAATTTGAAAGAGTACAAGGAGGGATACTGGTCAGCCTGGTTCAGCTGCGTAGTGCACCTAGTCCCAGTCAGGTAAGGCATAAAAGTCAGTGTGGCTAGTGAGTTCTAGAGGTGGACTAAGTATGGAAGCATCTGGATTGGCTGTAGCAAGAGTGCAGCATCCATGTGACAATGAGAAACAAGAACTTCACATGCTAAGATAGCCCTGTAAGTCACAACCTAAACATACAACAAACATTTGGTATGGTCGAGCATTTTATAGTCATTGAAGTGTTCTAGTACAGCTTTATTACACCCTGTTAAATGAAATAAACTTCTATCTTTAGGTTTCTTTCTTCCTCCAACGATGGTTAATGATTCACTTAATTTTTTGTTTCTTATGACACATCTGTAAAAAGGTCCACAAGGCAGTTCTGTGCCACTAAAATTTATATTTATATTCAGAAAATAGTGATTTTACAATGTACCTATATTATATAAAGCTAATGGCCTGGGAGTTTCAGTATTTCACTTCTCTGAGTCTCCTATTTTACTACAACATTACCTTTAAGTTAGTTGCATCCTTTCCCTCGCTGCTATCTCTTCTGGCGTGTATTTTTACTCTCTCTCTCTCTCTGTACAATCTTGTATACAGTGAGATAAAGTGTCTTTAGACTAAGTAGCAACAGCACCACTTTAAAACCAAAACTTTCTGAAGTTTAGAAAGATGCAAATATACTTTGATCTAGGCTGAAAAACACATTTTAAAATAATGTATCCCTTTCTGTGCATAAAAGATTATGTAACCAAGCCACCATTACTAAATATTGAGTTCATCTTCAGTCTTGTTTCTTCCTCCAATAATGGCTAGGGATTCGCTCTTCCTTAGGCAGCTATATGTAAGTGAAATTTTATCTTCTAGAGGACTAAATATTTACACCAACTCTAATAACACAATGTTTTGTTTATAGTAGTGTGAATTTGAGGCAAAAATTATTGTACATATTTTTGATGAACAAAAATTGTCTTGAGTTTGGACAACCATTGAAAAACTGTCTATGATTTATATTTTTCAATATTTTCTATATTACTTTATGTTTCCTTTTACCTTCCCTGTTATATTCCATTTCATAATATATTTTAACAAATTGGCCTCATTTTGAAAAAAATATACAAAACATTGAAAATAAAATATGGTTTTATTTAAAATTTTAGAGAATGGAGCCATCATAGTAAAACATTTAGTAATAGATTTTTAGATATCATCATTTGTATTCCATATATATATATATATATATGTTAAAAAATGTAAATTTTTTTGTTCTTGTGTCTGAGGCTGTAAATTCATATACAGACTTTCATGCCTTTCTTCATTTGTATGTCTGTATATGTACTAAGAGATGTTACACATATGCTATTCATCCCTCTTCTCCAACTATTTAGAGGCAAGGAATAATTGTAACCAATGTAAGGATGAGTTGAGACTAGATAAGGCCTCTATCATTCCATTATATGAAATAAGTGAGTCAAGTAAATATCAGAATAATTTTTAAATTAAAATTTCAGAAGCTGAATAACCATGGTCCCCTTATCCAGTTACAAAATAAGATTTTTTAAATGGAATTACCACCCATATTTTATTCAGACATCATTTTCATACTATTTCATTTTGTGTTCGTTTTACTAGCTAAATTAAGATAAGTTTTAGCACAGCACATGCAGTCAAGTAACACAGTAAGTGAACTGACAAACTCAATGTTTAATGCTTTTTAATTCAAAGTAATTTTTTTTAAAAAAAAAAAAAAGCATATGCAACTGGGAAAACTATACCAATTAAGGACTATATTTAAATGAGAATCATATACCTTTAATCCAGTCTGAGCCAATGCTTTTAAATTATTGCTAATTGTTTAAAATCACTTTGTATGTACCCCCGATGATTTAGTCTGAGTAAACTTAATTCTTTTATAAAATTCTCCACTTACAGGCAAATACAGTAAGAAATCCCATAGGAACCACAGAGAAATAGTTATAAAGGCAGAGGCACTTAAATGCGTCATGCAAGCAAGTCTTCCCCCATGGAGGAAGAAAAACCAAACTCAAAGCACACAGCTGAAACATTTAAGATGACTGTGAAAAAGGTTTATGCTCACTTGTTAGAGAAGTGTTTGAGCACACTGAAACACATGAATAGATTGTTCACAGGTCATAGCCTCCATTCAGCTCGTGACATTGTTACTACTAGACAGGAATAAATGGGCTTAATTAATATTCTGACCATACCTGAGACCACATTCTTACAGAAATTACCCTCTGGTACTTGGGAAAGGTTTTTTTTTTTTTAAATAAAGCTAAAAAATAGAAAAGAAAAATTATATTAAGCATTAAAAACTGGATGTGAGAGCAAAGTCCATGGCAGTTAAAATTTAATGCTAGCTACAAACACTAGTCTTGTTTGTGTACGTTTTTTACAATAATAGTTGTGTCTTATAAAATTAAAATTTAACAGGCGCTTGAACTTGCTAGGGATGGTAGTCTTAATATTCACTGAAGAAAAGTAGAAAGGAACCTATTATAAAAAGTTTTTCATAATATTTGCGAATTCACATAGTGATGAATAGTGAAACAATATGTTCATATATACATAAAACATATGTGTTGTGAATATACAATATCCTGGAAAATATTTGATATCTTAATGATCAGCTGCTTGGAAAGCGGTTGGAAAAATGATCAAAGAATAGGAGATATTTCAGAATAATTTATTAGATAAACTGTTATATTTATATAGAGATATTTAGCATCTGAATGAATTTACATTTTCCATAGGCAGTATGGTAGAGTCACTTATGAGCTTCGTACATTTTCATTTTGAACACTTAGAGTATTATTTATGCCAGGTTTTATAAACATACTAGTGAAGTAATACAAATATGTAATGTAAGAAATATGAAAATACTTACTAAATAAATTGTAAAAGACCCATTATATTTGAATTATCTACATTTAGCAAAATCATTTACTCTGAATCTAGAGTCAGGTGTTCTATACCAAAAACCTAAGAAGGTACGCATAAGACAAAATCAATATGTAAATGAATGGAACCAGTCATTTCTGAAACAGAAAAAAAAAAAAAAAAACAAAACAAAAAACCAGGCTGTACTTTCTTAGTCTTGCTATGTTATAGCCCCTTGATGGTCTTTTCCCTTTTTATGGTGCTTTACCAATAGTTTCTCTGTTAAAGCACACACACACACACACAAAATACAAGCCACAATTGAATTTCTATGTACCAGATATGCAACTGATCCTTGGGACAAATAGATTCTGGACAGTTTCTGGTCAGCACATCCGTACTGTGTTTCCATGTGCTTCTATAGTAGGCACCTGTGACTTATTGGGACTACAGCCAAGCAGTAATGCAAACCTGAGGTTCAAAGGTAACCTAGGAAAATCTGTGTCCTTACTTTTGTCTCTGTTGGTGTGACTGACTATGACTCAAGGGCCACTTACAAAGTCATCCATCTCATCATTTTGTCTGGTTGTACAGATATTTTGAACTGAATGATCAAAGTAAGATCTTAAATACCTTGAGAGTGTCTGATGTAAGAGGAGCCCTCATTTGCATTTCAATTCAAACTAGATCAACCATAATACAAAATTATGACAAAAACTTGATCACTGGCTATTTGATTATAATGAACAGGGATTTTGTTTGTCTGTGTTGATATAAGGATTATACTGTCATTTTGTTTCTATAAAATCCTTATCTTGAGGGGATGCATGTTTGAGTGTTTATAAATTAAAGTGTTGTTTAAGTCTAGAACTTTCTTCAAACTAATTCCAATTGTAAAAGGTGGGTTCGGGTTTAAAACTATTTCCAAGAATTCTCTGACACTGCTCCCATTGTCAAGCCAGGAAAGGGAGACAGATTCCCTGACTTTCATACATATGAACTGTTCAGCTTCTCTCATCTAATGGACAGCATGTGGCAGAAGCTAGCATACCCATTCCAAAGTATGTCGCAGACATCACAATGTCTGCAGTTTTCGTCCATCTCATGCAGTCCCCCTCCTTGGGGAAATTAGGGTATTCCAGCAGCCCTGTACGATGAAGACAAAACCCTGTAAGCTGTCTACAAACCAGCTGAGAGGAACGCTTGGGAAAGTATCCTCCAGCCCTGACCATGCTTCAGAGAATTGCAGACTGAGCAAACTCTTGTCTGCAGCTTTATGTGATGTGTTTACCCAGAAACATCCAGCTAGTGTTTCCAGCACGCGAGTTGAGAGAACGTATGTTTCTTGCGGCACTGTTTTATGTTTGACATTACTTTACGTGTTTTTAACTTTATTTGTTCATTTATTGAGTGACTGATGTGCGTATGAGCCACAGTGTGTATGCTGGGAACAACTGTGGCACCTTGCTAATTCTACCTTGTGGGATTAAACTCACATAGCAAGATTTGGCTGCAAGAGCCTTTGCTTAGTGAGCTATCGTACCAGCTCAGGTTTGCACGTTTATCTTCTTGCTTTTTCTTTCTTTCATTTCTTTCTTGTTTTTGACTTTTTCTGCAATAAGAAAATGTATGAAACGAGATTTCTTATATGGTGCGTTTTTTTAAACAATGAGCAGTAAAACCAGGGGTCATTTTTAAATTTTATTTATCCTACATACATATGAATAAACACAAAACCTCATCATTGTTTTTATAAGATAAAATGTAAATGATAAGAACATTCATTCTACTTGAAATGTAAGAACTTTAATTTTCTTTCCATCTCTTCACAACCCTTTCACACAAAATACTTAGATATAACTAAGTCATTTTTACCATCTTAAAGCAACTTTTCAAAAAATAAAAGGCTTAAAGGAAATGCAAGATTTTAAAATATGTATTTGGTACACCTACATATCAGTCTTTATCATTTTTCAGATTAATATAATCAAATTCCGGAAAAGATCCTTGAAGGATAACAGCAGCAAAATTATATCACATAATGTTAATAAATGTTAAATGTAACGGAAATATAGCTCATTTTTCAAAAAATCACAGATGGTCTCATGAATTAATTCTCATAGAATTTATTTTTAAGACTTGAATTTTAGTTTTTAAAAATAAATGATTTGTATTTGCATATTGTATAATGTAAAAAAATGCATGGTGAAATTTTCTGATAAGAAATTTAGATGAGCATTTACAAGAGATACTGTGCATAAAGAAAGGTATTGAATAGCATTATGCTCCATGCATCTTGTTATATTGGAACCTCTTAATTTTCCATGTAACCTTTTTAAGTTTTCACACATTGATAAGGAATAAATAAACACTGGAGAAGTGAAGTCTACTGAAATGACAAATTAAGAGAGCAATGGTTTCTCATTTTAGATTTGATTTTGCTTTAAGTCTATACACTCATTGAATTCATATTTAGCAACAGTTGGGGAAGTTCACATGAACTGGTGAGTTTTGAATACAGCTTTGAATATAATCGGTATGGTTCAGAAAATATGAATATTATCACTTGTCTCCATTCTCACTCCCAGACCCCTTTCTGTCCTAGGTTACTTTGTCAACATCACACAAGCCAGTGTCATCTAAGAAGAGGAAATTTTATCTGAGAAGCAACCTCTATCAGAGTAACCTGTCTGTGGGGCATTTTCATGATTAAGGACTGACATGGGAGGGGCAAGTTCAGTGTGGGTGGTGCTAGTTCTGGACTGTAAAACGTGGTCCTGGATTGTAAACAGAAAGAGATTAAGCAAGTGTGGCGATCAGACAAATAAGGAGCATGGTCTCTACTGAGGTCCTACTTCCAGGATCCCTAGTTGGGATCCTTCAATGAGAAAATATAACCTGGAAACCAAGTAAGCCTTTTTATCCCTAAGCTGCTTTTGGTCAGTATTTCACCACAGTAACTTAAATTAAATTAAGACATATCTACTCTTATAAATAAATAGGAGAAAAATTAAAGACATAAACTTAATATAATTCCTACCTGAAATGGTAAGTAGAGGAAGATGTACTCAGTTGGTATTGTGTAACTCACAAGTATATGCTACAACCTAAGTTCAACCAACAGAATGAAGGAAAAGAGCAGCTAAATGCCTGTAATCCCAACGGTGAGTAAGGACAAACCTGCAACTCCCTGACTCTTCTTAATCACCTATTCTCTCGGAATCTATGTACTCTGGGTGCATAGAGAGACCTAGTCCCCAAAACTAGGGTAATACACAACTGAAGAAGATGCCTAGCATCAACATTAGCTCTATGTGCTTGTACAATACATGTGTGTGCTCTTATCCAAACACACGCGCGCGCGCACACACACACACACAAACAAATAAAAGATAAAATTGAATAAAACCACAAGTATAAAGAACAGGGAAAAAAAGGCTTTCTTCCAAATAAAAGCATCAGGAAAAGGAAAGACAGGAGGAAAAGAGCAGTTGAGAAGGAGAAAACAAGCATCAGGAAAGTTGATTTAAGACTCAGAAAATTAACAGTCAAAAAAGTAGAACGTTAGAACTTAGGAAGGACCCTATGTACGAAGTTTCCTGTGACCCATAGGATAGAAGTCTAGGAGAAACAGTCTGGGCAAAGTGCCTATAACCCAGGACTGGAGTGATAAGAGAATAGGGGGTGTTTAGAAGAAACATCTAGAACAGGAGATTTCCAGATCTTTACTAAAGAGTTTCTGCCCAAATTGGAGAAAGAATGAAAAGAATGTCAGTAGATAGATAATATTTCCTCTTTTAAGGGCAGGCATAAACCATGGAGATATTGATAACCATGACTCCTTTGGGAGTAACAGTTGAATATACTATCTATAAAACCATTTGTTTCCATGTTGGGTAGTAATTTCAGCACTTGGAAAGCAGAGGATGGCAGATCATAAATTGGAAGGCAATCTGAGCGACATAGTTCCTGTCTCAATAAAACAGCAAGCAATAAACAAACAAATATAAAAATCATTGTTTTCTTTCTTATATAGAGAGATGTTTATTCACTATTCACCTTGACCCAATTACTTAAATTTCCTTCAGTTCCATGAATTCTTGGAGCAATTAATGCCAAGTTTTGTCCATTTTCAGACAAGAAAAGTGAAGTTCAGTAAGGTTAGTCAGCACGACTACCAAGCTGACTCAGAGGGTGTCTGTAGAGATGAACTTGAAGCTCACAAACCATCACAGAGGACCATGTACTTTGAATGACCTCTCTCAGAAAACATAAAACTCCTAATGGGATATAAAATTCATTACTTCATTTATTCTCCCATATCCAAGAATCCCTAGCCAGTCACCAACACAAAGTCCTGAACTTCTAATGCAAAAACATAAACTTTTATAAAACTGGTTCAATTTCAAGATGGCAGTTGCTTTTAAACATTTAAAACTCATATTAAAGTCTTGGTATTGTACAGAGGTTATAAAAGCTATTTAGCCTCCTTATAGTAATTGGTATAAATGTGTTAATGCAGAAAAAGTACAAATATTAAGCTTGTAATGAATAAGTTTTATCATACTTTTAAAGATCTAGCAAAAGTTTTATAATATGCTCACAAAAAGTCTTTTGTTCACAGAAAAAAAATTAAAGGTATTTCACTTATGTCTTTGTATCCAATTTTACAAGATATAATTATTTGCTATCTACACCCTAGTCATTATAATATAACATCAGAAAGCTAAAAATCCATATCATATTATCATGGCTTTCCACAAAATTACCTTCATAGGATTGCATAAAATAATTTGATTTTAAAATTATGCTACAACTTACATCTGGGATCTCTGTTGGAAACACGAACAATTTTTCACATAACTATTAAAATGAAAACAAAGAGAAGAAGAAAAGGGGCAGCATGCTACATATTATTCATTATCTTTTAATTATGACTCAATAGGATTAATCTCTCTTGTGAAATTTATTCTGAAATAATGAAATAAGTAAAGCCATTGAAACAGTTTCAAAGCACAAGAGTTTTAGATTTTTGGGTTTTACATCGAAGTAAAAAGGGATTCTCCCTTGATCAAATAAGTGTCTCATAACCCATGTTCCTCATTCTTCACTCTTGACTCAGGAGGCTCGATTGCTAGTTGTCCAAATAGTTAGTTCAGTGCTAGTTTTCATGAAGCATAACTGCGTCTGTGTTTGTCTATGCTATTTAGGTTTTCCATTATTTCTTCAAATTTGCTGACTTGTTATTCTGTATGTGTTTTCAGTGCCAACAATTTTCTTATATCTTCTTTGGAAATGAGAAGAATTTTGTTGACAAGTGATGCATCAGGCCATTTTAAAATCACAATAGAAGTCAATGGGTCAGTACATTTTAGGAAAACTGATAATGTAAATTTTAAAGAAAATAAAGCATTTCAGGAAATTATTTTAAGGAACAAGAGCAAGCTTAATTCAAACATATGTTGTCATTCTATGATGTGTTACGTGTATGTGCCATGAATATTGTTTACTCTTATAAGAGATCACAGATCCCACCTGGTTACCACCTAATTATAAAAGAGTGGATGTGACATGTGTGCCCATCTCTAGAACTCCCGATAACACAGGCTACCTTTCAGATACCCAAGCACACTCACCTTTGGAAGCCTTAACACCTTCACTTGACAATTTCTCTACAAACAACCTTTCCTCTTTTCAAAATTAACTATCTTGTCATTTAAATATCACTTTTATTTATCTTTTTTTTTTTTACTAAAAACAGATTTTTTAAATCATATGTATATTTTGATGATGGTTTTCCCTCTCTTTTATCTTTCCAAATTCTCCCCTTCTCTATACCCATACAACCCTGTGCCCTCCTCTCTACTCTTCTCTCTCTCTCTCTCTCTCTCTCTCTCTCTCTCTCTCTGTCTCTCTCTCTCAAGCAAAAAGGCAGGCAAATGAATGTAAAAAAGAAAAACAAACTGGAATAGAACAAAACATACCAAGAAAACAAAACAAAGACCATGAGGAGCACATAAACATATACTCAGAGAAACACACACATGCATGCACAGACACACATATGCCACACACACGCACAGATCCCACAAGCAGAAAATCAGAACCCATAATATATAAGCAAAACACCAAAAACGTAATAAAAATTCTAGGCGAAGCTTTATGGGAAAAATTTTTGAAAATGCCATTGAATTAGTTTTGAGTTGGCAGTCCACTGCTAGGCATGAGGTCTCCCTTAATTGTGATTGGTCTACCCAGAGAGACTCCATTGGGGAAACCTAATTTTTTTCTTTGCAAGTGGCTATTAATCAGAGATAGCTTCCAGGTAGCATGGGGAAATCATGTCCAATTCTCCCTCTCAGGAGCCTTTCTCTGGCTTAGATCTGTGCTGGTCCTGCGTGTGCTGCTGCCACAGTCTGTGAGTTCATATGTGAGTCAGTCCTATTGTGTCTAGGCCTTGTTTTCTTGGTGTTTTCTATTTCTACTTGTTCTTGTACACTTTCTGCCTCCTCTTCCTCAAAGTCCCCTGAGCCCTAAGGAGAGAGATTTAATGGAGATATCATCCCATTTAGGACTAAGTGTTTCAAGGCCCCTCACTCTCTGTGCATTGTCTAGTTGCTAGTCTCTGTATTTGTTATCTACTGCAGGAAGAAGCATCTCTGATGATGGGTAAGCAAGATACTCATCTACTTCCCAAGCTGGTGTAGACACTGGGTTCCCAGGTAGAGTATTTCTAGGTATCAGCAGTTGACACAAATAAATTAGAATCTAAAACACAATAAACTTGGACCTGGAGCGGCAGGTCAGTCATCAATAACAGAGAGAGTACTGGGAATGAGAAAAACAAAGACAGGGAAGTTGGGACCAGGAAATCTAACATAAGTTGATTGCTTGTGCCAAGCAAATTCATTAAGGACACCATTTTAGATACAGTCTAAGGGGGTTAGACTTAACCCAGATGGGACCAAGTCAGAAAAAAACTATCATACAATGAGATGAGGTTGGCAGGCAGCTAATCAAGCAATGTCGCATGCAGAAAGCACTAGATAGCTCAAGTATCTCACGGACATAATTGCTTAGTAGCCTTGGACCAGATAACTACTGCCTTTGGGGGGCAATGGGGTTCAGGTTCCCAGGATCCCAAGCTGCAGTTTCTCCAAGGACTTGGCCCCAGGCCATGACTGGTCTTTCCAAGCATGTTTCTGATGTTAGATAAGAAACTAAGTTTTCTCTTCATACATCAGAACTTCAGTGAAAGTCTCAGATAGACCCTAAGCCAACAAAACTTGCCTAAAAGTGTAGATCTAGTTTCTCATTTCTCAATTGTTGGTCTTAATGCATGAACTGTAGGCATCTTATACAGAAAGCTATTTTTCTGGGGTAATAAGTCAAGAGTGTTCATGACTTTTTTCTCTAAAGAGTCAGGGTAGCTGGTCTTATATTGAGATCAATGACCAATTTGAAGTAGAGTTTTAGGCAAGGTGGAATACAAGAATCTAATTTTATTACTCTGGATGCACTCATTTAATCTGGGCAGCACATTGTTGAAGTTGCTGTTTTTTCTCCAGTGTTTATTGATGGCCACTTTGTCAAAATCAGGAGGCTGAAGAAATATGGTCCTGCATGTGGATCCTCAGTTCTGTTCCATTGATAACTATGTCTGTTTTTATGCCAGAACCATCTGTTGTTATTATCATAACTCTGTACTATAATTTGAAATGTGAAATAGTAATGTTTCAAGCAGATTTTTGTCTAGATATTGAAATTGTTTTGGCTCTCTTGGGTCATTTGTATTGCTGCATTCATTGAAATAATTTTTAATTTATATGAAGAATTTCATTGCAATTTTCACGACTGTGTTGAATCTGTAGATTGCTTTTGGTAAAACAGTAATTTTAATAATATTGATTTTAGCAATATATGAGCATATAAGGTCTTTGAATTTTTGGCCAATGATGCCCAAACAAATCCAGGTTATTGTCAGTGATCTTTAATACTTTCCAGAACTGGATATTGAAATCTTACTGCTGAAGAGACCACAGTCTTCAATCATAGATTGTGGAGAAATCAAGTCAGTATTTAACTAAAAGTTTCACACCTATGGCTAGCTTCCATAGTGCTGAAAGGTGCTATGCATAGTTACCATAGGAAAGGAGTTAACATCAGTCTTGTCCAGCAGGACAAAATGGCAACCAATAGACTGGGAAAAGCTCATTACCAATCCTACATCTGAAAGAGGGCTAATATCCAATATATACAAAGAACTCAAGAAATTAGACTCCAGACAACCAAATAACCCTATTTAAAATGGGGTACAGAGCTAAACAAAGAATTCTCAACTGAGGAAACTTGAATGGCCGAGAAGCACCTTAAGAGATAGATGCTTAACATCCTTAGTCATCAGGGAAATGCAAATCAAAACAACCCTGAGATACCACCTCACACCAGTCAGAATGGCTAAGATCAAAAACTTAGGTGATAGTGGATGTTGGTGAGGATGTGCAGAAAAAGGAACACTCCTGCATTGTTGGTGGTATTGCAAGCTGGTACAACTACTCTGGAAATCAGTCTGGCGGTTCCTCAGAAAATTGGACATAGCATTACCTGAGGACCCAGCTATACCACTCCTGGGCATATACTCAGAAGATGCTCCGACATATAACAAGGACATATGCTCCACTATGTTCATAGCAGCCTTATTTAGAATAGCCAAAAGCTGGAAAGAACCCAGATGTCCTTCAACAGAGGAATGGATACAAAAAAATGTGGCACATTTACACAATGGAATATTACTCAGCTATTAAAAACAATGAATCCAAGAAATTCTTAGGTAAATGGATGGAACTAGAAAATATCATCCTGAGTGAGGTAACCCAATCACAAAAGAACACACATAGTATTTACTCAATGATAAGTGGATATTAACCCAAAAACCTGAAATAGTCAAGATTCAACTCTCAGACCACACGAAGCTCATGAAAAAGGAAGACTAAGTGTGGGTGCTTCAGTTCTTCTTAGAAGTAGTAACAAAATACTCAAGGGAGCAAATATGGAGACAAAGTGTGGGATAGAAACTGAAGGAGAGGCTGTCTGGAGACCATTCCATCTGGGTATCTATCCCATGTGCAGTCACCAAAGATAGGATACCAGGAAGTGCATGCTGACAGGAACCTGATATAGCTGTCTCCTTAGAGGTCTGCAAGAGTCTGACATATTTAGAGGCGGATGCTCACAGCTAACCAATGAACTGATCAAGGGGTTCCCATTGGAGGAGTTAGAGAGAAGACTGAAGGAGATAAAAGGGTTTGTGGCCCCATGAGAAGAGCAACAATACCAACCAACCAGAGCTCCCAGGGTCTAAACCACCAGCCTGGGAGCACATAGGGAGGGACCCATGGCTTCAGCTGTATATGTAGGGGAGAATGGCCTTGTCGGGCACAGGTGGGAAAGGAGATCCTTGGTCCCATGAAGGCTAGATATTGAGTGTGGGGAAATTCGAGGGTGGGGAGGTGGGAGTGGGGGTATGTGGGGGCACATCTCATAGAAGCAGGAGGAGGGGGGATGGGATGGAGGGTTCCTGGGCGGGCGGTTATAGGGTAAGAGGATAACATCTGAAATGTAAATAAAATATCCAATTAAAAAAAGAAAAAACAAACAACAAACAAACAAAAAAAGATAGGAAATTCTCAGCCCTAAAGGGGATGTCTCTATCATACCCATTTCCTGAAGACTCAGAGATCATTGTATAGGAAGGAATGAAAAAAAACTGCCATATTCAGAGGCAATTTGGGAACTACAAGAAAACAATGCTTTCCATACATAGTAAGAAAGTTGTAGATGTGAACTCTGCAGCTGTAACAGCATACAAAAATCCTTTAAAAGCTCAAGCCAGACAAAATCCCATCAAGAGCAGAGATATGGTCATGAAGTCCTATCCTTAGCTAAAAAAATTAATTGGCAGTTGATAGCTCCTGGGAAAAGGAGAGCCAGTTTTCTTTAAAGTCATTATCCCTGGTAGGTCAAACATGTTCCAATAGATGTCCATAAACCCAAGTATATAGAAGAAACACAAATTATACTTGATGGGTTAAAAAAATACTGCACACACACAAAGAGAAAACCCTACAAAATTGGATGGGCAATGAAGGGAGAATGGAACTAACAAAATTATGAAAACACAGAATTTACATACATGTTTCAACAATAACATTGAATGTTAAGTATATCAATTCATAATAAACATGGGCTAAAAAACTGGATTAGAAAACAGGATCTATTTTTTTTTATTTCTTCAAGAAACATACATAATTACCAAAGAAAGACACCACCTTAGGGTAAACAGAAGAAGCCAGTGGAACTGGGAAATAATTAAATGATGGATTAAGGTTAAACTGAGAATGAGACTGTGGTTTATTGTTACAATATATGATGTCATGTAATGCCCAGGGGAAGCATGAATGCATGACCTTAGAAAAACAACTGTAGATAGAAACTCACTGATCAGAGCAGAGAACCCCCACATGCCATGGGGGTGAACTTCTTATGTGCCAGGGGAAAATGTTTCTGATAACTCTTGGAGATATTGAATAAATATGTACTTTACAGAAGGCCAGAGTCTTATACAAAGCAACTGAGGGTAAAAGGTAGAGTGATATGCCTTTTATTTTCCTACAAGCTTGAGTGGCCTGGGAAAATTGTGTTTCCCTGAAGTACAATGAGGAACCTCTAACTCTTAAAAGAGGAAGAATCACATACTGAAAACAGTATTTTAGAACCATTAAATTCTAATTTAGGAGGAAAAAAATTATTACAGTTACAGATAAAATACAGCAATTACATTGCTTTAAAACGTGATAAAATTTCACTGAGGTTTTAAGCAAAGCTGAGCAGTTTGACATGCTAATTTAAGTACAAACCTTTAAGGACACAAAATGTGGTGGCCAAGATGTGGAATAACCCACAGAGGTCAACAAAATTACTGCTAATAGAGGCCCACAATTAAATCTTGAAACCAAGCATACATCATGAGATGTGGTGTGGTGTGGTGTGGTGGTGGTGGTGGTGGTGGTGGTGGGGTGTGTGTGTATGTGTGTGTGTGTGTGTGTGTGTGTGTGTGTGTGTGTAAAAGAGAGAGAGCTATCATTTCTGATCATTGATAAAGTCTTGTTTGTATGTATATTGTCAGATTTGTCTTCCTTGAGTCTGTATCTGAATATTACTGTTTCTAGACAAGTTAAAAGACTTTTTTTAATATATTGTTTAAATAGAGGAAAACAACTTTGGCTTAGAGCTCTACATATGGAAACTATAGAACAAATAAAACAATGTGTGACTAAATCCTTAATTGGTCCTGAATCCCTTCTTTCTATACTTTATTTTTACATTTTAAAAATTCTTATACATAAGCATTTTAATAAATATTTTCTATAATTTTGAATGATTTTGAAGTTATTTCTATTTCATTGTCTCATCTTCAATTTGTGTAAAGTTAAATGGAATGGGAGAACCTTGCAATTTACAATAATGACAATGGCCTATGGACACAATAGTGGCATGAATGTTATGTGGAGGATAAACTACACTCTGATTTGATTTAAGAAACACATCACAAAAGGAAACACATGCCTTGCATGTGTTGGATGAAAAGCCCATAGTTTGAAATCTCATAGTCTCTATGGGGCTAACTTACTACTAATTCTGCTAAATGCTCATAGTATCAAATGCCATTTTAATGTATATCTCTCTGCCCATAGATTAGTGTAGGTTTCAGACTTTGGTACAGAAGATTCTTTGTGCAAAGGAAGGTGATTAAAGCAGAAATTCATAACTGGTCAAAAGTTCTGAGAATGAATATTAATAAGTCATAAGTAGGACATGTATATCATATCCCTTCCCAAGGCTCAGAAACCAGCATGGGGGAGTTGATAGAAAGATTGCAAGAACTGGATGTCAAGGGAGACAAAAGTGAAACAGTGTCATCTGGACCTGACAAAATAGTTGAACTAATGAATTGACAGAAGTGGTCTATATAAGACCTAGCCAGTCATCTATTCTATCATGGAGTGGAAACAGTTTGTGGATCACTGTCTTACTGAGGAGATAACTTCTGGGTGAGTGAGAGTATATATATACACAAGAATATACGGCCAACACTCAGTGTAGCTGATGGGTCATTGGAGTTGGAGGGAAACAGTTAGTTGTGGGTAGATCTGGGAGTCAGTAGAGGGATTTAGAGGTGAATAAAAACAACAGCATTAGGTTTCAGAAGATGGAGCAGGAGAAGTGAAGACTAATACCGGCACTGAAATAATGAATCAATCTATTCTACAAAGAAAATTTATCTGCTAAGAGGGACACTGTCTCTGCTGCTACATATACATAGCAATATTCATTCTGTTAAAATATTACATGATTATGTACACAAATGTGTATACCTGTATTTATATATCAGAAACATGACTTTTATGTTTTATCCCTTAACATAATGTTTATCAGGGATTACTATCAATTAAAATTAAATTTGAATGTAGTTGAAACAACATATACAAATAATTGTTATATATCCTGTGATATAAAGAAGAAGCCCATTAAATGAAACTCTCTCCAACATTCCATTTCCTACTGTAAATCCAGTAAATTCCAGTAGTGAAAAGGCAAATTCAATTCTTACCAAGTAGTAATTATATATACCTTTTAATATTTGTGAAAGGCTCATGTAATTAGTTTAAACATACATAAAGAAAAAATTAGTGCATCTGTCTTAGTTAGGGTTTTCATTGCTGTGAAGAGACACCATGACCAAGGTAACTTTTATAAAGGACAGCATTTTAATTGGGGCTGGCTGACAGATTCAGCGGTTCAGTCCAGTATCATTACTTCATCATTTCAGGAAGCATGGTAGATTCCAAACAGATGTGGCGCTGGAGGAACCAAGAGTTTTACATCTTGTTCAGAAGGCAAACAGGAGAAGACCAACATCCTCAGGCCGCTAGAGGAGACTTCTTTACTGATAATAAAATCATTTCCCTTTTCATATTAAAAATATGTTTGTTTATTATACAACAAACATCTTTTGAAATTGATATGTAGATACAGAAAAAAACGGCTGCATGTCAGTGAAAATAGGCTAGGCTGTGCCAAGGTAGCAAAAATCCTTTTCTTAGGTTTAAAACAAAAGGCTTATTTCAAGACTGCAGTGTTTCTTCTATACATTGTTGTGCTAGCCTGCTTAGGGTGCCATGATAAATTACCACAGGCTATCTTAAATTATATCAATGTGTTTTTCTGGAAGTTAAAAGTCCAAGATCAACTTGCAGTTGGTGTTTGCTTCTTTTGGTGGCGTTTGTTTTCTTTGTTTCTTTCTTTCTTTCTTTCTTGCTTTGTTTCTTTGTTTCTTTGTTTCTTGTGTTTTTTGTTTGTTTTTTTGTTTGTTTGTTTTCGAGACAGGGTTTCTCTGTGTAGCCCTGGCTGTCCTGGATCTCACTCTGTAGACCAGGCTGGTCTCGAACTCAGCCTCTGCCTCCCAAGTGCTGGGTTTAAAGGCGTGGGCCACCACCGCCCGGCTGATTGTTTTCTAATGTCTATATTTGACGTCATGTTCTGTTCTTACCTACAGGACCTTTCTTCTGTGAATACATGAAGGCAAGAAGCAAACAAGGTAGGAACATCTGTGTTTGATATCTCTTCCTTGTTTTCTGTGGTTCTGGGGATGGAAGCCAGAGCCTTTTTCACACTGAACACAGTGTCTGCCACTGAGATTTCTCTTGCTGCCCCTACACCTCTAGTTTTATCAATCTTCCTCCATTGCAAATTTATGGGTCACTCCATATTAAAGCCCCACTATGAAGGCCTCCTTTAATTTTAATTTTTTCTCTGAAGGCTAAATCTCAAAAGTCAGAGCTTCAACATATGATAGGGGCACGTAAGGAATCTCACCAAAATCAGCTTCAGACTGGGAAAGAATGGGGGGAATGTTGATAAATCTCTAAAAGGTTTATCATCAGAGGCATACTTTTCTGTTGTATCATTTTTGTAACAAATTCAAACAATAATATATTATAAAGACAATAATGTAGAACTTTCTAAAGCATGATCTATTATGAATTTCTTAAGAAATGTTCTGGGAAGGGAGTATTCTAAAAAGCTTGGAACATCTTACTGTGTTTTGTTAAATTTCTTTCCTGAAAAACATTGAGAAAAATTTAACTTAGTTTCCTAAATCCTTGCAAAACACTCAGTATTCTATTAAGTATACTATGGGAAAACACCACTTCAGGGCTGACAAGATGGCTCAGCAAGTAATCAATGCTTGTGACCAAGTCTGGCAGACCCTGGTTCAAGCTTCACATCCCACATGGTGAATGGGAAGAACAAGCTCCAGCAATCTGTCCTCTGTCCTACGCACATGGACCATGGTGCATGCAGAATCACACCACACACTTACACTAGATAAATCTATAAAGTATGGTTAAAAATGAAAGGCCACTTCATTATTACTACACAGGCCTTTTTGCATATATTTTGATGATAAGTTTTGGTCTCTATTTTGGTTAATTATTTGTTCTCTAAGAAGTATTAATCCTATGACCACAGACATTTTCAGTATTCTTTATTATTCAATACCTCTAGGAAATACAAAATTCTTGTATAGATATAAAATAATGGTAAAAAGACAAATAGGTAGATGACTGACAGATACAAAACTTTTTATACATGTATATGTCAAAGATCACATATAGAAAAGAGTTATTTATTTATTTTTTATCCTAACAAAATTTCTAGATCAAGGCTAAAATCCAGTACAAGGCTGGGGACATCGTTCATTGTAGATAATTTCTCAACCATAAGTAAAACCATGGTGTTAACTATCAGCATCACAATAACAATGATCATGAAAATAAATAATAGTATTGCATGTAATTGTCTTACTTTAGTGAGCATATTAAAATCTTACTGTCAGATTTACATGTCATGTCTGAGCTTATCCTTAATATTAAGACCTCCTTTCTCGAGTATAGCTTTAGATAGAATTTACCAGCTGCACAAAACATATCTCAACTCTGCACAGCCTCTTTGTCTGTCTATTCACCAGAGATCTGAATTAAAGGTTGGTGGCCCCAGAAGAAGACACAAGTACATGAATCCACTGAGTGCTGAACTTGCTTCTGGCCCTCCTGTGCCTGGTACTCTTCCGCTAAATGTGAGCTCTTGCCTCAAGCTATTTACACCATGATCAGGCTAGTAATTAGCAAAATGTTTAATATAATATGGAAGCAATTAGGAGGTGCTAACATGCAATTAAGATGTGTTTTCAGATTAAAGATTTTATAGTGTTCTTTTTCTTGAAAAGATAAAGTGCCTATCTCAAAATGTCAAACAGCAGTGATTTAATCTGAATTATTTTCAATTAATATGCATGTATTCTTGTGATGTGTTCACCGTTGTTATTGACATTGATATATTAAGCTCATCCCAGCTGAATTTATACTTCAGTCCCTCTATATTTCCTGAATGTCAGCTCTTAGTTCGTATTTTTTTTTTCTTTGCCTACAAGCTGTGCATGATCTAACTCTAGGTCCCCTGATTCATCCCTGGGATTACAGTGATGTGTCAGTCTACAGGAACAATAATCTGAAAGGGCATTGTTATAAATAGAGTGTTAGAATATAATTGTTTGTCATGTAATTTCTCCCCTTTAAATTCTCTTGAGTCTCGTTGAAGTAATTTAGACAGCTAAGATGACAGGAGCCTTGAGACTGTCCTTATAGAGTTATCCAACACATCTTTAGCCTCCATTGCCTTTTGAGACTATCTTGTCTACAAAATAGAAAATGCAAACATCAAATGAGTTTTGACTGCAGTGTAAATTTAATTTGAGAGTTTACATAGACTACTCTTTATACAATAAAAGCATGTCATGAATTCATCCATATTTTTTGGACAATAGCTATTAAATGGCATTTAAAATTAATTAGAAATTGTCATGAGTGAGCATGGAGGCAATTGAAGATAACTTACAGGAATTAAATATTTAATGAGGATGATTGTTGAATTGCTTTTGTAAAAAAATGTGTAGATGAGCAAGTGAGGAGTAAAATATTTAACCTTTAATAACTGGAGATGTTACTATTTTATTTCTCTACCATTTGTAAATTAAGAATAATGTTAGGGATGTTTATAGCAGTAATATAGACTATACAACATTTAATATGTTATTAAAATTATAAACAAATGTATTTCTCAATGAAATGCACAAAATGCCATAGGCTTGAAAATTATTATTTTATGAAAAAGCACTTCGTTTATAATCATGAAACTAAAATTCTGATTTTATATGAAAAGCAAGTGAATTTGAAAAATAGTAATAGGGCAATAAGCATTCTTTCTGAAATGATACATTTAGTGTATTTGTGGAAGTAGAAAATGAAAATTTATTTTACATTTGATTTGTTTTAAATTTTTGGAGTGTATGTGTCTATGTGTGGATGTGTGTGTATACGGTGTGTGTGTATGTATGTATGTATGTATGTATATGTATATTTGTATGTATGTGTTTATATGTATGTATATATATTTGTGTGTATGTATGTGTGTATATGTATGTATGTGTGTATATATGTGTGTGTATGTGTGACTGTGTATTTATGTGTGTATTTCAGTACATATAAGTATGTGTATGTGTGACTGTGTATTTATGTGTGTATTTCAGTACATATAAGTATGTGTGTGTAAGTTTATATGTGTGTGTCTGTGTATGTGTGTATATGTGTGTATATATGTTTATGTGTTTGTATATGTGTACATGTGTATGAATATGTATGTATGTACTTATATGTGTGCATATAAATAAAACCACATGTGTGTATGTATGTATACATGTGTGAGCATATATATGTGTGTATATGTGGTGTATGTGTTTATAAATGTGTGTATGTATTTACATATGTGTGTGTATGCGTAAATGTATGTGTTTGTGTCTGTGTGTATGTAGGGGTTATAAACATATCTACCATATTCAAGATAATGAAAATTGGAACTGAAGAGATAACTCAGCAATTAAGAGTCCTTGTTACTTTTCTAGAGAAACTAAGTTTAGTTCCCAACACCCACACCAAACGGTTAACAATAATTTGTAACTCCAACTCGAGAGGACTAGATATCCTCCTCTGAACTCAGCAGACACTGAACCCCGCCACCAACACACACACACCAGAGTTAGAAACAAAGACCTAAAAAGTCGAGTTCATGAAAATGAAGAAAATCAATATATGAGAATGCAAAGGAATTACTTTATAAAGGAAAAAGTTGGCTTTCATTTACTAGATTGTTTGTCAGTGATTGTAGCCCCTGATGAGCTGTGTGCACCAGAATAAACTAGGTAATCCCTCTAAGTACAAGATTAACTTTCAAGGTGTGTTTTCATTTACACCAATTCTATTATACTTTATTAATACTTTACATGCAATTGGCATATTTATCTTCTGTATCAAAAGTTCACTTGGAGGTTGTAGACCATGTGTATAGAAGGTGTCCGTGGGTCAGTGAGGACTAGCAGTACAGAAGTCATCAGATACCTGGTGCTTTTAACACATTTCCATATAGTAAATGGGTAACTACCTGTGTGGAATATTTTATTTAGTTTCAATTAACTGTTACAAAATTGACAAGTCATTATACATTTTCTATGAATAAAATGCAACTAAATGCAGTACTCATCACACAAGTACAAGTGAATTTAAAAATTCTTTTCATAATTTGAAGTGAGGTTGAAAAACCTAGCCTTGTAAGTTGATGAGTGTGCAATGGCATGCTTCTGTTTGTCTTTAAGAAGTATTTAATTCAGAAATGGTAGTCATTATAATAGAAATTAAAAAAACAAATTTAAAAGTAAAACTACCATTAAATATCTTAAATTATTAAGACAAATCATTCAAGTACTATTAGTACCAAATGCATAGATTATGTTAATACTGAGTGAATAAAAATAAATATACACCAAAAGAATATATAAAGTCCTCCCTTGATATGCGTATGAGAATCTATAACTGTATCTCTGTGTTCAAGATCCACCCTGGAGCCTACCTCCACAACCATTCAAGTTTCTCACATTAAAGAATGATATATTTTAACCAAAGTTGTTTATATTCTCCTATATACTTTCAATATTGTATTTTTCATAATAAATAAAGTGTTATGAAAATACTGGTGAATTTACTCTGTTTGAAACAAAGTTTATGCATCTCTAGTACAAAAATGCTTATAAAATATTGCTGCTTTTTGAAATAGGTAGAAATAAACAGTGTAATATATTATTTTAAGCTAAGTACATGTGCATTAAAATTAAACATAGTTAGTTTTTGTAAGCATTTGGTTAGTCAAGTTAATGCTTTATCAAAAAGAACTTAGAGAACACTTAGAGACAATGAGTCATTTGCCCCATCAATATTCTGAAGTTTGTGCTCACAGGCAGGTATGAGTTGGCATGCTAAATGTTTGTCCTTATAGCCATAGATAAGTATAATTTTTACCACACATCAGGGAAACTATCCCTTTGCAATAGAAATAGAACATCATAGAAAACCATAACTCGTCAAAATACAGAGTTATAAAGCCCAGTCACAATGGATACATTTACAATACAATGCCTACTCCAGAGGCTCAGAGGATTTTCTGTGAGAGCATATCTCCTAGGAATGTCAGAAGTGTATCTATAAAACCTCACTAACCAGACTGTACAAGCGTGAGCTGAACATGGGCAGCAATGATAGACATGGTAAAGTGAACCTGGAAAAGCTCAGGAGGCCTCCTCCAATACATAAAGAATTACAATGAATTCTGAGAGTAGGGAGAAACAGCCATCCCTAGGGAATAGCAATCAGTGGCCTGTCCAATACTAAATGGTCAGTTCTGAAAACATACATACAAGAAACATTATATAGACTGAGCAGGTTGTATAATGTATTTAGGAATATAGAATATATATTTATAAAACATATTTATGTATTTAAGAATATATATATTTACTAAATAAATGGCATACATTTTGCTATGATAAAAATCTGGAGTGTATTCCCCACTCCCACTAATAGAATGACATTTTTTTTCTGTCCTACGAATGTGAGAACTTCAAGTGAACCACAGTCCTCTTAAGAATGTCACATCAAACTTGATTATATTCCACCTATGAGCTATTGGCCCCAATTACTGAACTTAAAAATACATGCAAACTTAACTGTAACAGACACCTTGACAGGTGAGACTGTGGCAAGACATATTATTAGCCGTTCAGTCATTCTTGATATCCTTGACCACCAATAATAATAGTTTATTATTGTCTTAAATGACAAGACATTTGAGAAGGCGTGGAGAAGAGCCCTGCTATCCTCACCAGGCCAAAGCTATGAAGTGCAGGGTAAATACAGGATCTGGGCTTACCTAGCATTCTCTTGGTCTCTGTGAGCTTCCTAACAAGCAGTTTTAGAAGTCAGTTCCCACAGACACAGGCAGTACTAAAAGTGACTTCTCCGTTTATACAAACCTCCACTGTCCTAGTTAAGCTAGTTTCTTACAAGATCAACTTTTATGAAGATACCATATTTAAGCCAGGTAAAATAAAATATTTATATTTATGCTTAAAAATCCCTGGAGTTAAGAAGATGAAGCAGGAGGATTTTTGTGAGTTTGAGGCCCACTTGCACTGTAAAATAAATTTCTGGCCACCAGGGCTACAAAGTAAGACCCTGGTTTACAAAGCCAAAGAAAATGAAAGGAAAGAAGGGATGGAAAAGGAAGAAAGGAAGGAAGGGAGGGAGGAAAGAAGGAAGGAAAGAAGGAAGGAAGGAAGGAAGGAAGGACGGAAGGAAGGAAGGAAGGAGAAAGAAAGAAATAAAGAAAGAAAGAAAGAAAGAAAGTAAGTAAGTTAGACAGAATGAAAGAAAGGAGGGAGGGAGGGAGGGAGGGAGAAAGGAAGGGAGGGATAAAAGGAAGGAAAAAAGGAAGGAAGGAAGGAAGGAAGGAAGGAAGGAAGGAAGGAAGGAAGGAAGGAAGGAAGGAAAAGCTAGGTTTTTCCTCACAGGGTCCAATTTATCTTAGTTGAGTAACTAGAATTTAATAATTTTGGAACTCACTAGTTTCTTAACTGACATATTTCAAATAGTAAGTGAACTTCCTTCAAGTGCTTTTCTTTGTTTTTCCTGTTTCAAACAATATAAAACCAACAAAGGTTGCATCTGATGGCAATACATCATGTGGTTGTTGAAATAATACTTTGATCACTTCCTAATCATAACCATTCAGAACAACACAGGGTGCTAGACTAAAACAGAAAGTAAGGAGTTTGTCCTTCAAAAGCTAACAGTATACAATTCCCATATATCTGTCCAAAAATTATTTGAAAGAAACATAGATTGGTCAACAGAATAAGTAATGAAAATTACACATGAGAAAACAAAACTGAAAGTTGTTCTGTAAACACTTTTCTAAAAAATATATTGTCTAATAATATTGTCATCATAAATAATTTCATGTACACATGGATTCATAGTTTGTTGAACTCTATGCGAGTCAAAAACTGCTGAATGTTTATGCTCTTATATCACCTGAACTACATGAAAAAGTTCCTCTTAATTTTATGGACCTTTTGCCATTTTTCCAGTCTATGCATGCTTAGAACCATGCCTGGTCTCTGATACCTCCAGTGCATATTCTGTTGCTGCTGCTGCTGCTGCTGCTGCTGCTGCTGCTGTTGCTGTTGCTGTTGTTGTCATATCTTTTTCATTTTATTTTATTCTAAAACAGTCTCACCATTTAGCTCTGGCTGTCCTGGAACTCACTATGTAGACTAGGCTGGCTTTGAACTCACAGAGATCTGACTGCCTCTACCTCTCCAGAGCTTGGATTAAAGATATACACCACCATACCCAGTTACGTATTCTTGAGTTAACATTATCAGTACAGCTTTCTCGTTTCTCATTACTGCCTAGTCATGTCCACTTCTTTCTCACTTTCATCCTGGTCCTCTGAGAACCTTTTTCTTGTCAACATCAGCTGATGTTTGGGAGATCTAATGCTCATAAAATCCTTCTGGTCTTTTAAACTTGGAGAAAGGCAGATTAGAGTAAGAATGGCAAGACATTTGAGAAGACATGAAGAAGAATACTGAGGTCCACACTAGACCAAGGCTGTGAAGTGTGGGGGTAAATCTGGGCTAACTGAGTATTCTCTTTGCCACTGTGAGGATTCTAACAAGGGATTTTGGAAGTCAGTTCCACATTTAGCCCCTGCTTTGAACCTCAATACCAGAGGAAAGACCAGGTTTCATCTGTATGATTTTTAAGAGTTCTGTCTTGGCCTAACAAAGTAGACATTGTCTAAAGACTCATTAGTGTTGGAATTCTAGTTTGAGAAAATTTATCAAATACTTTTTACTGTCCAAGAGAATGTAGTTAAATATGTTGGCTAATCTATGATTCTAGGGTTTTGTTAAAAACTTAAAATTTTAGGATTTTGTTGCATTGTTTTTTATAAAATGTCAGTAGCTTAAGAAAGCTTGAGTCAGAAGCAAGATGATGAAAGGAATGTCATTCTTTGGAAAATGTCACAGTAAGATGCATACCTTGTGCCACCTCTGTGGCTCTAAGGCCAACCACCTTCAGAAGTCAGCCTTTGGTGAATGTGCCTCCTGCCAAGCTCAAGAGGAAGTTTAAGTGTAGTGCCAAACCTAAGAAATGAAGCACTACCAGGACTGGGTAAATGAGGCACCTAAAATTGTTTATTAGAGATTTGAAGATGGACATGGATTCTATGAAAGAACAACACCTAAACCAAAGAGGGCAGCTTGCTGTAGCATCCAATTCATTCTGAGGATTTCAATCAGTCAAAATAATAAATATTCTGGTTTCAAAAAAAAAAAGCTTGAATCAATACCTTATTCAGGCAAAATGATAAGGAATTTTAGCTCATTTGAATGAATCATAATAACCAAACATTATTTTGAAAAATAAGGATCATTTATTATAACAGCTATTTAAAAGTTTTATTATTAAAATTTTTATAGGTTTGATTTTTTGTCCTTCTCTTGAATTATCAATAAGATCACTAAAGTACTGTTTTCAATATTTAACACAAATAGTTTTTAGAATTGAAAAATATATTCCTTTTAGATTACTAGAAACATGACTTCTGTAAATAAGTCAGTAAAAGGTAAATCTTCTTTAAAAAAAAATAACAAAAGAAAACAAAACTGATCGCATCAAAGTTGAACAAGACGGACCAACAGAGGAGTTCCCAGGAGAAGTCACAAGAGACACTCACATACTTAGGAGATCCATAAATCACTTTAGAACAGTTGTACTTTGTATAGGTATTTCAAAACTAAATACCGTTGTCTATTATGTAATTATGAAAGAAAAAAGAATGTTTTGAAACTATATTTTAAGAAATATCTTACAGCTCTTTACCCCATTTTTTTGATAGAATGAAGAATATTCTCAGCATTCAGACTGCCAGACATTCCAGAAAATGTCAACATCACTCTGAAGAGGCACACAGTCATTGTGAAGAGCCCCAGGGGAACTCTGCAGAGTGACTTCAATCATACCAACATAGAGCTGAATCTCCTTGGAAAGAACAAGAAGAGGCTCCGGGTTGACAAATGGTGGGGTAACAGAAAGGAACTGGCCACTGTCAGAACCATCTGCAGTCATATGCAGAACATGATCAAGGGTGTTATGGGGGCTTCTGTAACAAGACGAGGTCTGTGTAGGCTTACCTCCACACCAACATCATTATTTAGGAGAATGGGTCTTTTGTTAAAGTCTGAAATTTCTTGGGTGAAAAATACATCTGCAGGGTTCTAATGAGGCCAGGTGTTGCTTGTTCTGTCTCTTGAGCCCAGAAGGATGAATTAATCCTTGAATGAAATGGTATTGAACTCATTTCAAATTCAGCAGCTCTGATTTAGCAAGCCACAACAGTTAAAAACAAAGATATCAGGAAGTTTTGAGATGGTATCTATGTGTCTGAGAAGAGAACAATGTAGCAGGTTGATGAGTACATCCTAAGTTACCCAGCTCCAGAAACAAAAACCTGATTCCAAGTACAAGTTGGGCTCTTTGGGGACAATAAAAGACTTATATGTTGGAAAAATAGAAAAGAAATATCTTACAATATTATGTTGGGTCATCTAGTCATATAAGAATTGTTCTTACTTTAAAAAAAAAAAGCAACTTTGTTTAGATTCTAATATATAATTCAACCATTGGGAGTATATAGTCAACTAGTACTCGGGTACGGTCATAAAATTTTATAGTCATCACAATTAGTTTTTAAACAGAAATGTAACAACCATCAAAAGCTAAAGATAAATTTTCCAGTAATTGTATAAGTTGAAAATTACTTCTCAAATACCCTTTTTGCATGACATCTAGAAAATAATACCAATCTTAATTTATATTCTAAATATTTCTAAATCACTGACTTCTATGTATAATGTACTGATCTTAAGTTCTTTTTCTATGTTTATCCAGTCCTAAGCCACTGTCACTCTCTTCAGAGGTCAGCCTTAGTAGTTCATTGTGTTCAAACATAAAAGATGAGAAGATAATTCCCACCCTTAAATAACCTTCTCTGCATAGACATATAGGTAGATGTACCTCATAAATGTTTTTAAAATTATGCAAGTATATACTTATAAATGTTTGTTATTATAAGCTTCTGAAAGCAGAGTATTTAAATGCCCGACACATTCAATATTTACATATATAAGAAAATAATGTGCAGTATAGCCTTTTAAAACCTTTCTCGTCAAATTTAGTTCCACGGAATGATATAAAGAACTCATTTACATTCCTAACACTGTAAAAAAAAAAATTGGGAGAAGAGTGTTAACAACTGTGTAGTTCAGTTACGATTGTTCGCTAGCAGAAGACTGATTTGACTTCAGATAAAGTAAAAATTGTGAATAACAGCAAAATTGTAACGAGCACACAGACTTCATTATAAACACACCTACATCTGCTTTACAATACAGAGGAGAGCCAACTAATTTTGAAAATCCAATCTTAAAACCTAATTCAGGGGAAAACCTCTCAACCTAACAAAGGGAATTATTGCCGGAGATTAAACTGCTTGGTGTTCTTCATTGTTCTAGCTGAGCAGAAGGGAGTATTAACCGAGATGTGCTATGGATTCAGTGTGTGTTCCAAAGTGGTTCACAGGTTTCCCGGTGGTCTTACCAACCGGAGCAGCATAAATGAGTAGAATTGAGGGACTGTTTTGAACCACAGTAGTTACGCCATTGTTCTACTTAGTACAAAAGGTAATGGTTGGTTGATTTGCTTTGTCTCTATGCTGCTCTGATTCCCTCCCCCTAATACCACTTCCTGTGTGAGGCAGTAGCAGCTGGACCTAGGGAGACCTGGGAACCAGCTCCTGGAAAACATCTCTTACAGAGTTATTACTCAAGTTAAGCCTGATAAGAACTGAGTTTGAAGGAGATGGAGAAAAGAATGATTTACATTTTCTGCTTTGAAGAGTCCCCAAATAATGTGAACCTTTTTCAGCTTGTGTGGAGACACATGATGAATTTACCTCAACAGCCTCATGAACAAACACAATTTCAATTTTTAAAAGTAAGAATACTGTAAATATGTTTATAGTGTATCTGCCAGAAGTTCTTTGTCTATTTAGTTTAGTTTGGAGTGGATTCTTTTTGTTGCAAATCTGGAAAAGCAATATATTATTACTTTTTCTTATGTAGACCCACTCAACAATTCCTGAGTCTACATTTTATACAGTTATTACTATGGCTTCTTTATCATAAATACCTTTACTATATCACCTCACTAAAGAGTTCTTGAATTGGATTCATAAGGAACAGCTTGATTTATATAGTTCTTTCTCTATATATCCTCTTTGGAAAAAAGAACCCCATCAACAATAGAAACAACAATAAAAGCAAAACCCTCAAAGATAAGAATAACATTAAATTTTGATACAAAGAAGTTTGTTTCACAGCAATTTGTTGATGTAATCTTTCAGGTCACATACCAGCAAGCTAGAAATTATATTTAAGAGTTTGTTTACTGCAGAAGAAAGTGGTGTCCACATTCTGTAACTACAATGGTAGGATTCTAAATTAAATTGACAGACCAAGTCTCTGGCTTCTTCTATTATTAAACTCCTCATATAGAGTCTTAGATTTAATGAAATATTTTAAGTTGTTAAAAAAATCTTTTTAGATGATATGAATGTATATACATAGGCAACAACAATCAATGAGAAAAAGAGATCTCATTAATTTGAAAGAGTACAGGGAGGCATAAATGGGAGGGTTTAGAGGGAGTATGATGGTTGAATAAGAATGGCTCCCAGAGGCTCCTATGGTTGAATAAGTGGTCCCAATTAACACTTATGGTTGGGAGGACTTTTGGGGAAGGATTAGAATGTATGATCTTCTTGAAAGAGATGTGCCACTGGAAAGTAGGTATTTGAGGTTTGAAAAACCCAAACAATTCTCAGTTAACTCTCTCTGCTTCATGCCTATGCATCACGATGTAAGCAGCTCTCAGTTACTGTTCTAATACCATCCAAGCCTGCCTACTTTCTTGCTTCCTGCCATGATGGTCATGGACTCTAGCCCTCTGAAATTGTAAATCCCAATTAGTTGCCTTGGTCATAGTATTTTAATCACACCTATAGATAAATATCTAAGACAAGGAGGAAAGGAGAGTAGAAATTGATGTAATTATATTGTAATTTCAAAAAAGATGTAAAAAATAGATTGCTTTAAATGTAATTACATCAAGCATAGAAAAAAGTTTTTATTTTTATTTTTTTATTAAATCTGTTTGATGTATTTCAAGGTATTATAGAGCCATGGAATATTTAAGAATACTAAACTATAGCTGTTCAACTAGTTTTCTCAAGTTGAACAGCATATAGACAAGAAAAATCCTGCAAGTTCAGATCTAAATTAACTTTTGTAAAAAAAAAAAAAATTGGGGGTGGGAGTTTTGTTAAGTTTATAGCACTCCAATGCAGATTAATCCATTCTTAATCATTAGTCATTTTCACATATGATTTGGCATATAAAGAATGAAATAACTTACCCCATATATTTTAGTTTTTATTCACACAGGATATATTACTTTTACAGAGTTAGACATCTAAGATTTCCCAGTATTTAACAGTCTAAAGCACTGAAAAAAGTCTAGAAGCTATCTATTTATACCCATATTATAATTAATGTGGTTTTTTGATAGTGTAAAAAAATTCTTCTTTAAAGTTTTAAATTATAACATTGATTTTTGTGATATCAATAATATGGATGATGTCATAAATACTCCAGACATATCAAGTAATTTTAAGGATCTTGATATATATTAAAAATAAAATTTTATAGAAAAATATTATACATAATATTTTTGAGCATACATACATGTGAACATGTGAGCATATATAAATTTTGAGCATTTAATAAATGCATATAGAATAAAGGAGTTTCTAGAATTCATCATAGTCTTTTGATTGTTTATTGCTTCCTTCAAATATTTATTAATCTTTATAAATGATGGTACTAGATTTTTTACTTAAATTACATTTGAATAACCCTTTGGCATTATGAATATTAAATATTAACAAAATCACCTTAAAACTTGGATTATATGATTATTTTAAATACTTTCTATCTTCTTGATTAAATGAAAATACATCATTTACCAGCATCTCTGTACTCAAGAAAAATAAATAAAAGTTTTCATGGAATATTTTTTTCTCCAGGCTTTTCCACTTGAGACCAGATTTAAAGTAAAATGTCCTATGGTTCATTTCTTTATCTTCCAGCAACAAATATAAAATAAATGGGTTCCTTTAGTCATTTGTGAGCAAAACTCGGTATAATCTAGAAGTGGGAACAAGTAAGGATACTTCAATGCATATTTTCTTCGGATATTGTTACAAGCCTGTTTCAACAATTTGGGAATAAAAGCCTACTAGAATAAAAGATCAGCTGGGCTAGTAGCCGCTTGACTAAGGCCAGTCACTCAGTTAAACCATTTACACAAATGTTTTATCTTCTTCTCCATTCTAGAGTGACATGGTAGCTTCAATGACAAATGCTTCTGGAACAAAGTGGTGACAGATTCAGGAACAAGAGAAAATTGTAGCTAGAACTTTGAATGATGGAAGAAAAAGTTATGGAAAGCTTTTAAGATTTCCAGCATCCTCACCAGGCATTCTCTCTAAGGATTTGCTTTACTTGACTCCAGTTCTATTATAGGTGCTCAGATAATGAAAACTCCAAGAACTTCTTATTATCAATAAACAGTTTTAAGTACTAGTAAATGATAGAGTCATATATTGCTAGGGAAAATGTTAGGAACAGCAACAAACAAGAATAAACCATGGAGAAATTAACTAAGTATTCCTCCTTGAAAGGATGAAGCAACTTTCGCGGCTTGTTAAGATTCAAAATTTGAGGAAAAAAAAAAATCACACTGTACTGATTTCATATATAGAATCACAAGAACAAATGGTCTATGGAAGTGTCATTTATTTAAAACCTTTCAGTATATATCTTTATATTAAAATGCCCATGTGTATGATTTTAAATACTAAAACCAGAGAAAGCAAAGAAAGTTGTGGTTCAAACATAAATATTCACATAAGGCAGACTAAGTTCAAAGCTTAGCTTCATTTTTTCTGAAATGCTGTATTCGGCAAACTACTGCACTTCTGAGATTTGGTAGCCTTGTCTGCACAATGGAAAATAATATTAGTATCTGTGCCATCAGATCCTCCAGAAATTGCACCTTTTAATAGTTTGTAAGATAGTCAAAAATATTAACTTAAATGTTAAGGCAAGAATTGACAGTTACTGACACTGAAATAGTTAATTGACTACATTGGCTGACATAGCGGTGTTTTCCAAGCTGAGGCAGATCAAACTGTAGAGCTTTTTTTGCTTGTGAGAAATGAAAAAGAAGCAATTGAGATTTAAATGAGACGCCTTATGTGAAATGTCTTACTCATCATGTCTGGTAAGCCAGTAACACACAGTTTTAATGATGCTGCCTTATGTGGGCACACATACAAAATCAGATTTATTTTATTGTACTATTTTTTTTAATGTGTATCACACAGAATGTCTTCTACATGCTTATTTTATCTTTGAAGCAATATACAAGTAATTTTATATTAGTTATGGAAATATTATAGGAAAGTGAAAGTTTTCCAAGAAATGAAAGAAGTAACCTGTTTTTTTTTACTATTTTTTATTTCCTCAAAAATTTGTTATATATTTTGATTATCTTTTACATTTAAATTAAAGCTTAAGATGAAAATAAAGTTTGTCTGATGTTTTTCAAACAACTGCTAATTGGTTACTGCATTAGTTTCATAGAACTGCCATAGTAAGCAATAGAATGCTACTCTCTCACTGTTTTGAGGACCGCATGACTCAAGCCTTGGAGTCAGGAAGACTGTTTTCCTGTTGAGACTGAGATGGATTGTCTCTAGCCTACTTTAACATTCTGATGGTAGCCTTTAATACTTAGCATTTGACACCAAGCTGTCACTCTCTCTTCAATTAGTTTCTCTTTGTTGCATGACACTTCTTGTTGTCACTGTTTACCTCTTTAATGAAGACGTCATCATATTGGATGAAGATTTTACTCTAATAAATTTTGTCTTTCTAGAGAACCACGCTATTACATTGGTTTGCAATCTTCCCTAAAGCTGCAGCCCTTAAATACAGTTTTGTTTGTTGTGGTGATCCCCCAACCATAAAATTACTTTCATGCTACTTCATAACTATAATTTTGCTATTGTTATGAATAATAACTATCTTAATTAGGGTTTTATTGCTTTGATGAGCTATCATGACCACAAAACTCTTATAAAGGAATATATTTAACTGGGGCTGGCTTATAGTTCAAAGGTTTAGTCCATTAGTGTCATGGTGAGAAACATGGTGGCATGCAGGCAGACGTGGTGCTGGAGAAGGAGCTGAGAGTTCTACATCTTCTACAGCAAGCAACAGAAGGAGATCGACCCACTAGGCCCAGCTTAAGCATATGAGTCCTGAGAGCCTGCCTCCACAGTGTCACACTTCCTGCAACAAGGCCACATGTTCTCCAACAAGGCCACATTACTTAATATGTTCACTCGCTGTGGTCCAAGCATTCAAACACATGAGTTTATGGGGGAACATTCCTATTCAAACCACAACAGTAAGGTTAATATTTTTGGAGATAGAGGTTTGCCAAAGGGGCCGAGACTGAAAAGGTCTCTGCTCTTCTATTACATCTAGAGAAACCTTGATTTCTCTTAGTTTATATTTGCAGATATTGAAGATGAGGACTTCGCCATATCTTTTACAGTGACAGATCTTTTACAGATTGTGGCTTGATTGTTCAAGTCATAATCAGAACCTATTATTTTGCAGGCAACATCTAGGAAGATAAGGATACAACAGTAAGCAAAGACAAAGAGAAGAAGTTTTCAATGGTGAATACAATTTCCATATTTATTTTGGCTCCATACCAACATTGGCAATTTGCATTGCATAATTTTTTCACCTTGGACATTTCTCACTATTATAATAAATAGGTCCTGGGTGATACAAATACTGCTTCTTACTAGATTTGCACAGAGAAAGGTGATGGGTTTTGCATGTCCACAATCATGGACCATTAATCTCACTGTAAGTCAAACCTTAACTATATCAAGAACATGTATCTAGATTTTCAGGTATCATTTAAGAGATGTGGAAGTAATGTCCTTCTTATTACAGCTATTGTGTCACATTTGGTAGGCAGCAGTGATGCTGAGCACAAGCCTCCAATTACAGAATTCTACCTGGTCCTAGTTCAGTTGGCATAATGTCAAATTGGTTAACAATGTGAGACATCAGAAGATCCATGTAACAATGGTGTGATGGTCTGAATAAGAAGACCCTCTATAGTCTCACATGTTTAAATGTTTGCTCGGTAGAAAGTGGCACTAATAGGAAGCATGGATTTGTTGGAGTAGGTGTAGCCTGGTTGGAGTAAGTGTGTCACCATTTCTTCCTGCTACTTGTAGATCAAGATTTAGAATTCTTGGCTTTCACCAGCACCAAGTCTGCCTGCATGCTGCCATGCTTCCTGCCATGACACAATGGACCAAACCTCTGAAATTGTACGCCAGCCCCAATTAAATGTGTTCCTTTATAAGAGCTGCCATGGTTGTGGTGTCTCCTCACAGCAATAGAAATCCTGAAAAAAAAATAGTAAAAAAACTCATGGAGTGTTTTCCTTGCTGTTTGTAATGGTCATATCATGTTGGGAGTACAGTGCCCATAATGCTTTACCCTTTCTTCTGGCTTTTATATTCTTTTCTGCTCTCTCTTTCACAATATTTCCTGAGTCTTGGGGAAATAATACTGATAATGCTATTTTCAGCTGAGCATTCAGCAGTCATATCTCAAACTCTTTGATCAGCTATGGTCCTTTTAGAAACTGCTGCTCCCTACTAAAGGGAGCTTCAGCAATGAAAGAAGACAGTAGTCACAATCTGTGGCCAGAGATATGAATAGTTAGAAGAGAATTTGAGAACCATATTGTGTTCACTTAAGAAAACAGCAGCCACTGCTTCCCCACTGAAGCCTGTAAGTTCTGTAGCGCCCCTCCCCTCTCTCTCTCTCTCTCTCTCTCTCTCTTTTTTTTTTTTTTTTTTTTTGGTCCTAGCTTACCCTACTAGATATGAATGTCCTCCTGTGTGCTGGCCTTTATTCAACTCAGAAAGCTACTGGTTGAGCCCACAATAGTCCACACGATTCTTGCAGTCTACTTTGTTTGGACTGTTATGTCGCATTCGGGGTCTGCATCTAGTAGGACTGTTGTGTTAATTCTGTCCCAGCATCGTGTGGCACGTCTTATAGTCTAGCCAAAGAGGTGAAGATTCTGGCTCAGTTCCAAGTTGATTTCTCCGGGTTCTTTAACCAAATTGTACTTTCTCTAATACCCTTCAGTCCTCAACTGATGATAACCAGGTGCCCCTAATGGCTTACATGAGTCAACTCATCAGGAACTAGTTTCTCCCATAGTGCTTCAGATTCTACAGCCTTTGTCTCAAGAAATGATAGCGAGTTATATTATGTAGTTTTTGGTTAGAGAGAGAGAGAGAGAGAGAGAGAGAGAGAGAGAGAGAGAGAGAGAGAGAATAACCAAAATTCCCATCTTCATCTTGTCCCACAGCTTCAGAAGTCAGGAAATGGGTCTCTCTCTCTCTCTCTCTCTCTCTCTCTCTCTCTCTCTCTCTCTGTGTGTGTGTGTATCTGTCTGTCTGTCTGTCTCTCTCTCTCTCTCTCTCTCTCTCTCTCTCTCATTGCTTAAATATCTTTAGCAATACAAGCAACTTAAAAGTAAAAGTATTCCCCGATATTATCACATTTTCTATACCATATCATTATTAAGGCGCTATCTGAGTACTTTATCATTGCTTTTCCCTTCATCTGTGTTAAAGTCAGAGCCAAACAGTTTCCGCCATCACTTCCACTTTACTCTCTGCCTCATCACCGATATTTCCTATGAATTCCAAGCTTTGGGTCCTAGGAGGGACTCAATAGCAAACATTTTATGGGCACCCTTCTTTCTCTCATGTGTTCTAGGTTATGTTTCATTACACCATGATTTGAACATATTATTTATGTTCTAGTAATGTTGGAAAATCATTTTATTTAAATTATTAACATTCACATTGTTTTTGAAGTTTTTTTATATCTGGATAATGAGTTTTAGTTTCATCATGTCTAGATTTATCATGTTTCCACCTTCATTTTTTGGATTATGTAAGTATTTTTAACCTGTATTTTTATTGATTTATAAAGATATAAATTATGAAAAATTAAATGTCCCCATGGTCATAGAAATCATAAATATATTCTTCTTTTGTCTTCACTGTACCATATTAACTTTATAAGCCACAATTATTGTTACAAAAATAGAAACACATTAAAATTCTCCCTCAATCTACTAAACTTCAATATTACACTATGTCTTCCATTAAAAATTATATCCTTAATTGGGCACTTAAGTTCAATAGCTGACATCTCTTGAAGTGTATCTAACCTTTACTTTTCTTTGCCTCAGAATAAAATTGCCTGCTACTAAAACAAGCAAACAACAAATAAATGACCCTGTCCAGAAAGAGAAAACCAAAGATAAGTAAAATGTTTTCAGGGTTTTGCTTTTTGTTATATTGATTTAATCATTTTATTTGTTAATAATATTCTATTAAATATGCTTTTAAAATATATAGAATTATATTTCTTTTTTTTTTTTTTTTGAGACAGGGTTTTTCTGTGTAACCCTGGCTGTCCTGGAACTCACTCTGTAGACCAGGCTGGCCTCGAACTCAGAAATCTGCCTGCCTCTGCCTCCCAAGTTCTGGGATTAAAGGCATGTGCCACCACCGCCTGGCAGAATTATATTTCTTTATATGCTTCTTGGTCATTTCGAGATTGCTCTGTTGAGCATTCTCTGTTTAGCTCTCTACCCCATCTTTAATTGGGTAACTCGATTTTTTAGCTCCTAACTTCTTGAGTTCTTTATATGTTTTGGATATTAGCCCCTTTAGTACGTAGGGTTAGTGAAGATCTTTTCCCAATCTGTAGGTTGCCATTTTGTCCTAATGACAGTGTCCTTTGCTTACAGAAGCTTTCCGGTTTCATGAGGTCCCATTTATCTGTCAATTGTTGATCTTAGAGCTTAAGCCATTGGTATTCTGTTCAGGAAATTGTCCTCTGTGCCAATGCACTCAAGGCTGTTTCCCATGTGTATTCAGTTTTGGAAAATGCAAATCAAAAGGATCCTGAGATTCCACCTTATATCAATCAGAATTACTAAGATTAAAAACTCAAGTGATAGCACATGCTGGTGAGGATATGGAGAAAAAGGAACACCATTGCTCATGAGATTGAAAACTGATATAATGACTGTGGAAATCAGTCTGGCAGTTCTTCAGAAAATGAGAAGTAGCTCTACTTGAAGACTCATTTATACTGATCCTTGAAATATACCCAAAAGATGTTTCACCGTACAACAATGACACATGCTCTACTATTTTTATAACAGTCTTATTCATAATAGCCAGAAACTGGAAACAACTCAGATGTCCCTCAACCAAAGAATGGATACAGAAACTGTGGTTGATTTACACAATGGAATACTATTTGCTATTAAAAACAAAGACATCATGAGTTTTGTAGGCAAATGGATGGAACTAGAAAATATCATCCTGAGTGAGGTAACCCAGACCCCAAAGGACATGAATGGTATGTACTCACTGATAAGTGGATATTAGCCAAAAAGTACAAAATACCCATGAGACAACACACAGACCATAGGAAGTTTAACAAGAAAGAAAGGCTCAAGGAAGGATGCTTGAAGAAGAGGGAACAAAATAATCATGGAAGGCAGAAGGAGGAAGGGACCTGGGTGGGAAAGGGAATGAGGAGTGGAAAAGGGAACAGAATCTAATATAGGGAGGGGGAGACAGGAGAGAATCCCAGAAGGCCAGGAGAATGAATGGAAATATGTAGCTGCAGAGGGTGGGGAGAGACAGGCACCTCTGGAAAGTCACAGAGACCTGAGATGTGAGAGGCTCCCAGGACTCAATGGGGATGACCTTAGCTGAAATGCCCAACAGTGGGAGATGAAACCTGAAGAGACTACCTTCAGTAGATTGACAGGGCCCCCAGCGGAGGGATGGGGTCACCAACTACCTTCAAAATTTTTGACCCAGAATTGTTTTTAGCTAAAAGAATTGCAGGAACAAAAATGAAGCAGACACTGAAGGAAAGACCGTCCAGTGACTGGCCCAACTTGGGATCTATCCCATGCATAGGCACCAAACCCTGACACTAATACTGATGGCGTGTTGTGCTTGCAGACAGGAGCCTATCATGGCTGTCCTCTGAAAGGCTCTACCAGCAGCTGACTGAGACAGAGGCAAATGCAGCCAATCATTGGACTAAGGTTAGAGACCCGAATGGAAGAGTTGGAGGAAAAATTGAAGGAGATGAAGTGATGCCAACCCCATAGGAAGACCAACAGTGTCAACTAATCTGGACCCCTGGGAGCTCCCAGAAGCTAAGTCAACAACCAAAGACGACCAGGGCAGCTCAGTCAGTCAATTGGGTCTCAAGGAAAGGAGCAAGGATTGAAAAGAAAAGACGATTAAACAACACTATAACACGACTCCAGACAGTGCTGAGGCTGAAGCGAATTTATTTTTCTCCAGCCTGCTTTTATACCATTCTAAGTACATGCAAAGAGTAAGGTCAGTTCTAGGTCCAGGAACAAACAAGGCAATAAACACAAATAGTCAAGGAACAAACAAGGCAATAAACAAAGTCCTGTGATCACTGTTTCTAGGGGATTATCAGGCTTTACAAATGCGTGGCTTGAGCTGAGCTAAGAGCAGCTCCTTTTCTGTTCTAACTATCTCTAGGCCTAGGCCTGGAAGCTTCTAACGTCCATACAGCCATAAGGCTTCAGCTTCCAGCTTCCATCTGCTAACCTAGGCCTAGAATGTTTCCGCTCCTGAGAGTTACTGCTGAATAAACTCAGTCTTTCTAGTTCTTTCTGAACTTTGGCTGGCTAGTTTATCTCACCTGTTCTGGTTCAAACTCCTCTCCAAGCTGACTGATTCGAATTGAATCCTATCTGCTTTCCTTGGATGACTGCCTCTGACCTCCCCAAACTGCACTGCACTGCACTGCACTGCACTGCACTGCACTGCACTGCACTGAGCACAACTAAATGATCTCGTCCTCACTGCTCTTTAAGTAGCATCTCTTCCATCTGTTCTCATGAGAGAACATATCTGTCTCTGACTCATTCTGTCAAATCTTTCTGATTCATCACTTTGTCTTCCCCTCAATTTGCAACCAACAGGCTGCTTCCTTCTGCAGACTAACTTTTCCTACATTGTTTTCAATTAAAGGTGTGTACTAAGGGTGTGTCTGTATTCCAGTCAAAGGTATTAAAAGTATGTATTCCAGCCAGATCATATCTTGGATGTGATCTCTTGCCTGAGCAGCCATATTGCTGGATTAAAATGTTGCTGGATTAAAATTCCTCTACACTACTGCAATCAAGACAGTATTTTATTGTCTAAAAAGAACAGCAGAGCTGGAGAATAAGCCAACATAAATGTAGCCAGCTGCTCAAAGCACATCTGGTCATAATATTCAAAGATGGAAGCACCCAATTTATTCTTTTATAGGTAAATAGAAGAAAAATAGTGATATTTCTGGAAGAAAGACTGTTTCTCTGTAGAGATAATATCTTGTAAAGTATAAAAGTGTCACCTGTCAATAAAAAATGCTCTTGGCTTATTAGCTTAGAGAGGAAATAGGGAGGTGGAAGTACACAGGAAAGAATTCTGGGAAAATCATCAGACATGGGAGATTCACCCCAGACACAGAAGAAGATGGTCATATGAAACTAATGACCTAGTAATCAGCCATGTGGCATAAGTTAGACTAATATAAATGGGTAATTAAGATATGAACTAGACGGGGACCAGACCTAAGCATTTATTCATATATAATTAAGTCTCAGAGTAATTATTTCAGGAAACTTATGCACAGGTGGAAAACCTCCAAGTTAGCAGTTACATTTCTCATTGCTAGAAAGAACTAGATTATAAATATCATATAGGAACCTAAATATATAATTCCAAAATGGGGGGAGGGATTAAAAAATGTAAGTGTAACTTTTATTCACCTGATTAAATGTAATCCCAGAGGCTTACTGCTGAATAAGCTCACCCTTTCTAGCTCTTTCTAAACAATAGCTGGCTTGCTCAACTCAGCTGTTCTGGCTCAAACTATTCTCCAAGCTGACTGATTCTATTTGGCTCCTCTCATCTTCTGACTGAATTGCTCTGCTTGACTTCAAACTAAGTCTAGCAACCTATTCTAATCTTCTGGCTCCTCATTCTTTGGCTCACTCTGTCTCAAACTGCCTCTGAACTCCACAAACTGAACTGCCATCATCCAGACTGTCACACTCATCTCCATTATACTGCCTCTGCACTCACTGACTCAACTGAACTCACTGACTAGAACCCAGAGATCTACATGCCTCTGTCTCCAGAGTGCTGGAATTAAAGTCTGTACCACCACCCCTGGACTTAAGCTTTTCTTTTCAAAACTTACTCTATGCTAGGCTGGTCTTGAACTCATATATCTGCTTGCCTTTATCTCCTGATATTAAATGTATGGCTGTATTCTAGACACACAATACAAACCTATAAGGTCTTTGTATGTGATCCAGAGCAGCCATGTTCATGGATTAAAATTACTCTACAGAAAAGCTTAATTACAAATTGATTCTAATTGTGTATGTTCAGGAAAGAACAAACTATATATACATGAAAAGATTAATAGGTCTCTGGGATTAGGAGGCAGTGATTGATAAACAGGCAAGGATACAGAACACTGAAACAAACTACTTTGGGTAATGTTATAATAATGCTTTCATATGATTATAGCTTGACAGGGTTTTTTGTTTGTTTCTTTGCTTGCTTGCTTGCTTGCTTGCTTGCTTGCTTGCTTGCTTGCTTGCTTGCTTTAGGGTCTTATTTTGTTTTGTTCTGCTTTTGTTTCTGTGAAAGAACTTAAAGTTGAGTGGGAAGGGATGATGAGAGGACTTGGGGGAGAGGAAGAATATGATTAAAATATATTTAAGTTTAAAATTGTTTTAAATAATGAAATAGGAGAAAAATGAAAAAAAGATGACATTATCAATTTGTCTAAACCTGAATAATACACAACATGAAGAATGGAGCCTAATGGATGACAATGGTTTGTCAGTGACTATGAGAAGAAAGGAACTGTCTGAGATGACATTTGACTGGGTGGCTGTTGGTTTTTTCCAGAAAATTAAGTTGGTTTCTATAGAGCAAATCAAATTATACATTATCAACATTCATATATGTTCTATATTTTCATGGACAATTCCATTTATATGATTACAAAGCAGTAGTTATAGTAATAACTACAGTAGTTTAAAAATAAACACTACTTTTTTTGTTCCTTTTGGTGAAAGCAGCTTAAATGAAATTAAAATTTCAATGATTTTTATGTTTACTCATATAAAGTAGTATGCCATACTACTTTAGAACTCCTTATAATTTTAAGGTTTAAGTCTGGAAACATCTAAGAATGTTTTAATTCATAAAATAATCTTCCAAAGAGTTTAATATGAAGTTACATGCTGATAGGTCTATAAGTGCTCACTTGTGAAACTCAGTGTAATGACATATAAAGAAAATTTTTCACAAGATTTCTTTCTTTATATATGAATTTTCTTTAAATATCATATTAAAGTTTAAGGGTACCTACTGTTTGCTACAAATATGGCTCCTCTTACGTGATTCTCATATCCATTTAATATGTGTGGACGTATTCCTTCAAAAAGATGCTATCTCTACCAAGATGAGTAGTTCCACTTCCCTGAATCACAGAAAAAATATTCAACATGCTACTCTTGACTTCAGAAGGGTATTTACTGCTACTACACCAGACATTGTTTTTTTTTCATATATGTATATGGCTTTAAAATTGGGTCCAACCTGGCCTTTATCTTATGACCTTCCTTCATAGGTACCCACATGCTAGATACATGCATATACCACCACCCCAGTCTACAGTACATTTTCACTTGGTAGCTAGATGCAGTGAGAAACAAAGGCAGTGGCATTACAAACAGTATTAAAGAAAGTTGTGACCTCAAGTGGAGTATCCTACAATGAAAATACAGAATAGTTATAGAGTGGGCCATCTATAAAAAGATTAGATTGGAAAATCTAATCCCAAAGCCAGACATTATGCAGAGAGAGAATTTAAATTGGAACTCTCCATCAGGTCTCTTTCCTCTGAACTCTGACAACCCTGCCAAACATAGAGAGGGAAGATTATAGGAGTCAGAGGGCATGAAAGACACCTGGAGAACATGGCACACTTTATCAAATAATTAGAGCACATATGGGTTCACAGAGACTGAAGCAGAAAACACAGGGCCTGCATGGGTCTACACCAGGTCCTGTGTATGTGTTATGACTACTAGCTTGGTGTTTTTGTAGGAGTTCTAGCATCTATGGGTTATCCTACTCTGAAAAGTAGGGTCAACTCTGGAAAGTAACTATGTAAACAGAAGAGACAAAAATCAATAGAGAGGTGCCAACTTTTCACTACTCATTTTCCTGGGCCTTGATTGGAACAGTCAAACATGCTTGTGATCTTGATGTAATTAATACCTGATTACAAACCAGAGTTCGTTAACTCTGATGCCCTTCTACCTCTATATAGTAGGTGTGTCTTATGATAAAACAGATGCTTAATTTAGTTCCTTGTAATAATAGAAAAGCATGGTTCTGGAAGCACAAATTCAAGATAAAGATTTAATAATATTGAAAATAAATCTTGTAGGCAGAGATCCTAGGAGTTTATTCAGACAAGAATTCTGATTTTACTACCTAAGACATGGATGATTATAAGAATGGACATGTCAGCAAATTCCTATCAAATTAGTAAACCAGGAAATAAAAATACACCCGTCTCTTCTCCCAATTAGGATCAATTATTTTGACTGTCATTTTAGTATGATAATTGCACCTACAAAGTAAATTTAAAAATGAAGCAGTGAGATCATTTTGGGAAAGTCATTTTTAAACTAGCAAAATATCTCTGTGATTTATGCTGGTAAAATACAAAACAAATTTTAACAAAGACCCTATTTATTGAAAATCCTTTGGTTCATTCCAAATTACTTCACAGGAACTCATACTTTGTTTCTCCCAGTATTTACTCTTTATTGTTTTTCCTTCATCTTAAAATCCCCATTGAGACTGCTTGCCAAGTTGATTATCCTCAAACTCTCACTTTATAGGTTTAAAAAGGTATGTTCAATAACCCTCAAACAAATATAAATTAAAAAATACTTTTGCAGTGCTAGCTCTTAAGGCACTGTTTTGCCCTCCTGTGTGTGTATAATGAACCTATGTCTGAAGAGGGTAATACACTGTTTTGGTTCCCAGATTGCTTGCCCTATTTAGCATTATTATTGTTTTAAAGTTGCAATTAGTATTAGCCTTAAGAAATGAATAAAAATTGGCAATGAATGAAAAAGTTAATAGATGTTAGTGCTGTAATTAGCAAGGGTCTGATCTTTCAGGAGTGGCTTTACCACTGTAGTCTTTGGAGGACAGATGAGTCTACAGCCTGTCTGCCTGAAGCTTCACACTGAAAAGTGATGAAAGACATCATTGGAGAAAGGTGGAAATGTCCTCTCTTGCGGGCACCCTCTGATGATAGAGTCATAAAAAATGATAGGAAGTCAGAGTCTCATTCAGCTTTACAGACTTAGAACATTTCCCCCCAGACTAATGCAAACCGAAGACAATAGAAGTTTAAATGGGCTGTGGGAGCAGGCACAAGGTAATTTAGATGATGTTTTTATCTGGATGTTAGTTGGAAACAACAGCAGCTTTTGGGAAAAGCAGCCGTACTCACAGTGGTAGAAACTGAATTTCTTGTTTCAACCTTTGTCTATTCTTTCTAGAATGACTTTCTCCCTAGCCTTCAATTGACAGGAAAACAGAAGACAGAGGAAGTTTAGAGAAAGTACCAAAAAAGAAGTCTAACAACAACAACAACAACAAAAACCAGAACGTACAGAGAATAAATAATACTAATAGTATAACAAGTGAATGTGACTATAAACCTTTATGATCAGAATTTCAGTTTACAACTAACAAGGTCCCCTAACACTGCAGCCGATTCAAGTGGTGCAAGTGACTCTATATGAACTGAGCAGGTGGCACTTATATATTTAGGACACACACATACGATATGTGTGAATAATGAGAGAAATAGACGTTATGAATTGGAAAGACAACAATAGAAAGTACATGAAAAGTGTAGAGGGAGGAAAGGGAAGGAGAAGTGATGTAATTATGTTTTAATTTTAAAATTAAAAAGATATATACTTGCAAAAAGAGTACATATTACTCTTGAAGAGGACCTGAGTTTGATTCCCAGTACCTACATCTAGCAGTTTGTAAGTGTCGGTACCTGGAGCTCCAGTGAATATCAGCTTCCTCTTCTAGCCTTGTGGGCATCTGCAGTCACATGCATATACCTATACACATATACAAGTAATAAAAATAAACCTGAAAAATAAGAGAACTGAGATTCCTCATTTACTGTTTGAGACAAGTGAAAAGTTAATGTTTCTGGAGGACCAAAACCAAGAATGTTCTTGATAATAAAAGCTCTGTATAAAATAAATTATCAGAAGAAATGAACATGAGTACAAAGAAAGTGTGAAATACATGGATTTTTTTTTTTTTACAACAGCATACCATCTGGGTCACTGTGAAGCTAAACTAAACAGTGACAAGAGATGTGTCAAACAAGAAATGACATAAGGGGCTGGGCAGTGGTGGCACACACCTTTAATCCCAGCACTTGAGAGGCAGAGGCAGGCAGATTTCTGAGTTCGAGGCCAGCCTGGTCTACAGAGTGACTGCCAGGACAGCCAGGGCTACACAGAGAAACCCTGTTTTGAAAAAATAAAAGGGGGATTGTTACTCATTGTTTTCAATGAAAGATATAAAGGGCAAGTTGGATTAAAGGTAAAATTATTGAATGGTATAAAAGTTATATCAATTTGAATTAATTCACTATGTATAGAAATATAAATGAAATTTGTCTTATATTAAATGAGATGGGATACTAGGAGGAGGAATGGGACCATACATAGAGGGCAGAAGAGACAGAAAGAAGGTCATGAGATGTGCTCCAATCAAAGTACATATGCATGTGGAAGAAGCCAGCTTCATGAAATCCACAGCTATTTGCACTGAATATAGGCCCATAAAAAAATCTTAAATGAATTAATGCAATAAATGTAACAACTATAAATGGAGAACATAAACAAATGACAAGATGAGAAAGATCAAAACACAGGGTTATAGTGCACACATGTTTCACTTGACAAAGTTTTCTTTGAATAAACAAAAACTAAAGCCTTGTGGCTGGGGCAGACACCTAGCTGCTCTGCTCCCGTGAAGACACCATATCCTGAGACATCCTACAGGAGCCACTGCACTCAGAGCAGAGGGTAAGAACACTTGCCCACTACTCTACACGCCAGAGCTACAACTGGGAGCAGGGGGAGGGCAGGACACACCAGGCACCCAAACACTGCCCCTGCAGAAGACCACTCCCCTTCTACCCCTTGCTTGGTCCTAGTGCCTGGGGCAGACACCTAGCTGGTCTGCTCCTGTGAAGACACCATATTCTGAGACATCCTAGGAGAACCACTGCACTCAGAGTAACTGGAGCTCAGGATCATAGGATCTCAGAGGCATCTGAAACCAGAGGAGTTCTGACACAAGCAAGATAACTGGAAAAACAGGCTCCAGTCAGAGACAGTGAGTGCAGGTAGCACTAGAGTTAACCAGATGGTGAAAGGCAAGCACAAAAACATAAGCAACAGAAACCAAAACTACTCAGCATCATCAGAACCCAGTTCTCCCACCATAGCAAGCCCTGGACATCCCATCACACCAGAAAACAGGATACAGAATTAAAATCACTTCTCATGACAATGATAGAGGACATTAAGAAGGTCATAAATAACTCCCTTAAAGAAGTACAGGAGAACACAGGTAAACAGGTAGAAGCCCTTAAAGAGGAAACACAAAAATCCCTTAAAGAATTGCAAGAAAACACAACTAAACAGGTAAATAAATTAAACAAAACCATTCAGCATCTAAGAATGGAAGTAAAGACAATAAAGAAATCTCAAAGGAAGACTATCCTGGAGATAAAAAAAAAAAAAAACCTAGGAAAAAGATCAGGAGTCATAGACGCAAGCATCACCAACAGAATACAAGAGATAAAAGAGAGAATCTCATGTGCAGAAGATACCATGGAAAACATTGGCACAACTGTCAAAGAAAATGCAAAATGCAAAAAGCTACTGACCCAAAACATCCAGGAAATCCAGGACACAATGAACAGGCCAAACCTAAGAATAATAGGTATAGATGAGGGTGAAGATTCCCAACTTAAAGGGCCAGTAAATATCTTCAACAGAATTATAGAGGAAAACTTCCCTAACCTAAAGAAAGACATGTCCATGAATATACAAGAAGCCCACAGAACTCCAAATAGAAAGTACAAGACAAGAAATACCACCTGTCACATATTAATCAAAATATCAAATGTACAAGACAAAGAAAAAATACTAAAAGCAGCAAGGGAAAAAGGTCAAGTAACATATAAAGGCAGACCTATAAGAATTACACCAGACTTCTCATCAGAGACTATAAAAGTGAGAAGATCCAGGACTGATATTATACAGACCCTAAGAGAACACAAATGCCAGCTCAGACTACTGTAGCCAGCAAAACTCTCAATCACTATTGGTGGAGAAATCAAGATATTCCATGACAAAACCAAATTTACACAATATCTTTCCACAAATCCAGCACTTCAAAGGATAATTGACGGAAAACTCCAACACAAGGAGAGAAACTACAACCTAGAAAAAGCAAGGAAGTAATCTTCCAACAATCCCAAAAGAAGATAGGTACACAAATATAATTCTACCTCTAACAACAAAAATAACAGGAAGCAGCAATCATTTTTCCTTAATATCTCTTAATATCAATGGACTCAATTCTCCAATAAAAAGATGTAGACTATCAGACTTGATACATAAACAGGACCCAGAATTTTACTGCATACAGAAAATGCACCTCTGTGAAAAAGACAGACACTACCTCCGAGTAAAAGTATGGAAAACAATCTTCCAAGAAAATGGTCCCAAGAAACAAGCTGGAGTAGCAATTCTAATATCAAATAAAATGGACTTTTAACCAAAAATAATCAAAAAAGATAAGGAAGGACACTTTATATTCATCAAAGGAAAAATGTACCAAGAAGAACACTCAATCCTGAATATCTATGCCCCAAATGCAAGGACACCCACATACATAAAAGGAGGATGTGGAGAAAAAGGAACACTCCTCCATTGTTGGGATTGCAAGCTGGTACAACCACTCTGAAAATCAATCTGGCGGTTCCTCAGAAAATTGGGCATAGCATTACCTGAGGACCCAGCTATACCACTCCTGGGCTTATACCCAGAAGATGCTCCAACATATAATAAAGACATATGCTCCACTATGTTCATAACAGCCTTATTTATAATAGCCAGAAGCTGGAAAGAACCCAGATGTCCTTCAACAGAGGAATGGACACAAAAAAATGTGGTACATTTACACAATGGAGTATTACTCAGCTATTAAAAACAATGAATTCAAGAAATTCTTAGGTAAATGGATGGAACTAGAAAATATCATCCTGAGTGAGGTAACCCAATCACAAAAGAACACACATGGTATTTACTCACTGATAAGCGGAGATTAGCCCAAAAGTTTGAAATAACAAAGATTCAACTAACAGACCACATGAAGCTCATGAAGAAGGAAGAACAAGTGTGGATGCCTAGGTCTTTCTTAGAAGGAGTAACTAAATACCCAAGGGAGCAAATATGGAGACAAAGTGTGGGACAGAATCTGAAGGAGAGGTTGTATGGAGATCATTCCACTTGGGTATCCATCCCATGTGCAGTCACCAAAGGTAGATGCTGATGTGGATATCAGGAAGAGCGTGCTGATAGGAGCCTGATACAGCTATCTCCTTAGAGGTCTACCAGATTCTGACATATTCAGATGCAGATGCTCACAGCTAACCACTGATCTGATCAAGGGGTTCCCAATGGAGAAGTTAGAGAGAAGACTGAAGGAGCTGAAAGGGTTTGTGGCCCCATGAGAAAAGAAACAATACCAACCAACCAGAGCTCCCAGGGTCAAAACCACCTGCCTGGAAGCACATGGGGATGGACCCATGACTCCATCTGTATATCTAAAGGAGAATGGCCTTGTTGGGCATAGGTGGGAGAGGAGACCCTTGGTACCATGAAGGCTGAACACCAAGTGTGTGTGTGGGGGATTAAAGGGTGGGGAAGTGGGAGTGGGGATGGTAGGTGAGGCACATCCTCATAGAAGCAGGAGAAGGGCGGATGGGATAGGGGGTTACTGGGTGGTTGGGAGAATGAGGTAAGGGGATAAAATCTGAAATGTAAATATAATATCCAATAAAAATAATAAAAACTAAAAATAACAAATCAGTAAATTTGTCAACAGTTTTTTTTTTTTTTTAAAGAAAGACAAAGGAATACTATTAAGGACTCTCAACCTTAACCATATTTTAAAAATTCATCCCAAACAGCAATTAATAATATTTTCAGCTACCTGATAAGCATATACATAAACATATTTTTAAATAGTGGTAAGTATGGTGATAATAAATGAATAGTAATAAATCTATTCTATTTTTCTGGATTTAGGAAATAGAAACATACTTGGAGATCTATATCATAATGATGTAATAAATTAAAATGCACTCACAGTACACTCTAAATTGTACTTCTTAGTATTTACCTTGCAGATATAGTTATACATATCTTAAATTTGAATGTAGCTATATTTAATACAGTGTTAATGGTAAACCTAAAGATAAATAATAACAGACAATTTGCTGAGGGAAAATTTAATATATCCTTTCAATAATGTATACACACACACATGGTCATGCACACATATATATTCCAGAAAGAATGTGATATACTATTGATATCATAAGAACACTGACTAAATGCATTATTAATAAAAATAATCCAAAGTTTGGTTAATAGTATGATATGGAAAGGCTCTCCAATCAAAATGGGAAACTCAAGGTGAAAATACTGATAAATTTTTACTCTAGACAATTTTCTCTGTGTAACTTTTCTGCCATGTCAACAGAATCTTTTGTATTATAATCATTAATATATAATTATATAAGAAACAAATGATGAATTCATTTATTATAAAAGCCATGTTTTTAGAACCTTCTTATTACAATATATATTATTATCTTATTGCCTGTTTTGCATTGCATGTATCATAACCTATACTAGTTCCACTTTTCATGTGTGTGAGGAGATAAACATGTGTATGCATTTTTTCACATGAGTAGACACAGGTGTGTGTGACTGAGTGTGCATGTACATGTGTGTGTGAATGTATGTGGAAGCCAGAGGTTGGTGTCAAGAATATCTTCTACCTTTTCCATTCAAGCAAGTTTTCTCAATCTAGCCCAGAACTTAACGAGGCTTGCCACAGTATCTCCACTGGTGATGTGTTGGACTTTCCTTATTTTCTAAATCTTCTTTATTGACTTCTACAAACAATTTGGTAATCTTATTAACAAGAAACCCAATTTTATCATAACTTCTCCAGTCTCCTGGATTTGTATTGATCTTATGTCATCTTTAGATTCTGTCAATTATAGTAATGGTGATGGGGCAGGAACCAGGAGATGAACCATGTCCCCAAACTTCATATACACCATAAATTTATTCAAATGAGTGTTTGAAACCTCAAACATTTCTGCAACTTTTATTTCAGATAACATAAATAGTTACTTCCTGCAAATGATTTTTTCCTGGACAATTAAGAATTTTACAGTCCTATTAAGAAAGTACCCCCCCCAAGCTAATCATGGACCCAGAAAGTCACTCCAAATAAGGTTTAATGACTAAATGTTTCAAGAACTTCTTGTACTTTATTTTGAAGTTTATTCCAAAATACTCTATTTTTAAAACATTTTTGTAATAATATCAAGTATCTATTACTGCAAGATTATTTTCTTGAAGGAAAAAAATAGTAGATATAAGATAAAATGGTCTCCATATTTTCCTATTACACCTCATATAAAATTACACAACTGTCAGGCATGGTGGAACACACCTGGAATGCCAGCACTGGGGAGATTGAGTCAGGGGGACTCCTAGATTGAGGATAGTGGTATTAATATTTTAAAAATCAAAGAATAGTAAATAGAATAAATTTAATTTATGCTTGTTGAATTAAATTCTTCCAGTGCATGCACAATCCATTGGTTCAGTGCACTGAATAGATTGATACTTGCCTGAAAGAGTTATTCAGCTGCCAAAAGAGCCTGGCTTCCTCCCAAAAGTGGCTTACCCAGTGACACTTTATGAGTGATTTGAAGAGGCCCTCATGGACCTAAAGAGAACACATCTGCCAGAAACCGAAATTACCCTGGAGACAGCAGGAACTTTTTTATAATGTCATTGATAGTCACAGCTCTTCATCTTTTCAGGGTTGACCAGTTTAGGGTAGTCAGGTAAGAAGAATTGTCCAGTGGTATTTCATACTCAAAACAACTTGCTACTGACCTAAAAATAAATGGATCACAGCAAACTACCTGTGGTGACAAAATGACATCATGGAAATACAAAGTAAGAAGCCATAAATGTTTATTTAAAATTTACAAAGTGGAGACATCTATTTTCACATGTATTTTTATGGGGTTGACGGCTGTTGCTCATACATACAGTTACCATATAGAACACACATAGGGCTTGAGATCTACCAGTGAAAAATAAAACAGAACAAAAAAACCCACAACAATGGAAAACAAATAAGCATCAAATGAATAAATAAATACTTGATATAAATTTTCAATTAATGTACAGTTTTTAAGGGGGAAAAATGACCAGAAAGGTTTGCCTGCATCTTGTCTAGCAATGAGATTTAACTAACTAACTGCACCACAGCTAATAAACAATGTAAATGAAAACATATACTCATTAAAGTTAATTTTTAATTTTCGAATGTTTCCTTGTACATTTCTTTTTTTCTCACATAGAATCATGTTATAGCTATTGATTCCTACAGATGAGATATTGACTCTTACTGTCTATCTTTAAACCTTCTGTGAAAGAGAAAAATCAGTTTTCTCCATGAGAGGGATACTCCAGAACAGGCCTGACGGTCAGGAGTAGTTGACCAACATGTCATTGACACCACGGCTTTTGTATGTTTTTGTTTGGTTAAAGTTTGGTGTTGTGTATTGTTTTGTTGTGTTTTGCTTTGTTTTGTTTTGTTGTTTCTTTTGGTGTGTGGTTTTATTTTGTTTTATTGGTTGGTGAGTTGTAATATTGTGGTTTTGAGAAAGAACTTACAGTGACTGGGTAGGGAGGAGGGAAGAACCTGAAAGGACTTGAGAGAGGGAAATAATATGATTAAAAATATGATAAAATAAGTTTACAATTAAAATTTGATTTAAATAATCAAATTATATATAAAGATGTATAGATATAGATGTGTGTGAGAGAGAGAGAGGAGAGAGGAGAGAGAGAGGAAAAAAGAGACAGAGACAGAAATGGAGAGAAAGAGAGATACACAACTGTTTCCTTCACTGGGTCCTATAGCCTATGTATGCATATCTGCCCTTCATTATGTAATACCTTTCCATGGTCAACACCTTGAATGGCTACCACCCTAGATACATGACAGCAGACAGGCCAAGGGGAACTCATTTTAGCATTCTATGCTACATTATCTGTTTCATCATGACTCTATAACTAAAGCATTTAATACAGGATTGAGCTGCTGCTGGAAATGAAAGGACTTATAAGAGTTTATATTTTTAAAAAGTTCATTAAAAATTCATTGTTTCCATGTCAAAGAGAATGAATTTAGTGGCAGACAAAGTAGATTATTCCAGAAATATTTAGAAACTGATAAAAGGTTAAGGTTTGGCTTACACAGATGGGTAGATTATGTGACTATTTCATGACCTGAACAACTTCTGGTTGTAGATAAAAGACACAAGAAGAGACTATGATGAACCAGAAGAACTCTAGCTATTCCCAAGAGGTGGTAGCTACCCTCAAGGACTTGAAAATCAAAGGCAGAACCTAAAATAGAAACCAGCATTGGTTCTAGTCACCGATAGTCATAGACCAGGGTAAAGTCACATGAGAAGCAACTGTAAACAACTGTGAAACAAGAGGGCCTAAGATCTAGCTTACAGTAACTATATAGTGAACTGACTACTTGGGGTAATAATCCTGCAAGAGATAAGAGTTAAAACAAGAGTTTTTAAAGTATATATGTAAGTCAAGCTAAGGAAAAGCCCATGCTTTCTACCACAGTAGAACACAACAGTCTGTAAGGCAGAGCCCCTGACAAATCTTTCTACAAAAAGTGAATCATTTGATGTCAGTGCTAAGGTTGAAAAGTGAGTGGATTTTTTTTTAAGGAAATAGACTTTTAAAAATTGCCTCCCTGATGCAAAATTGGTAGGGCTTATACTATCCCAGCTATTGGGCTCTCACTTAATCTTCAAAATCCTCTTTTCGGTAAATTTTATTATACTTCCTTTGTTTAAGTTCAGGAAATTGAAACTGCTTAATCACTTTTACAAGGATATAAAGCTAATAAATGATAGAAAGAAGATTCAAATTTAGGTTATTAACACTTCTAATTATGTGTTCTTCCCAGTCTTATATCCAATGGAAAATTTCAAAGTTGCTCACTAAAGAATATATATATATATATATATATATATATATATATATATATATATATGTGTGTGTGTGTGTGTGTGTGTGTGTGTGTGTGTGTGTCCACACTTGAATATTTACACTTTATTCTAGCATTAAATTATTAAAGAATTTCCATGAACTATAATTAAAAATAATTTAGTTGTGATTTGGTAACTTTCTGGTACCTTTTTATACTCTAAAATAAAAACACAGCCTCTCCATGAGGACACAGATAACCTTGATGTCCATGAAGTTTAAAATACAGTGAAGTCAAGCTGCAAAGATGAACTACCTAAGCTAACTCCCTGGAATCAACATGGTAGAAGAGATCCAATTCCAGGAAGCTGTCCTCTGATTTCTACACGTGTGTGATGGTATGTGTGCACACACATGCACACACATATTCTTGCACATACATTCTCACAAATTCTCTCCCTGTGTGTATCTGTGTTTGTCTCTGCCTCTCTCTCTCTCTCTCTCTCTCTCTCTCTCTCTCTCTCTCTCTCTCTCTCTCACACACACACACACACACACACATACATACTAAATATAAAACTTAAATTAAAATTTAACACAAAGACATCATAACTTACACTCTACCTCTAAGGTCAAAGTGCAAATTAGTCCATACATAATCTCTACCCACAAATTTTGAAATATCAGTTTTCTATCTTCAATTTAATTAATGATAGACACTAAGGGCAAACCAAATAACTGTATCATTAAAGTAGCTGCATGTTGATGATGGCTAATAATATAAATTTCTAATATACGAAGGACAAACACAAACATACAAAAGTAAGTGTACACTAGTGTTTCCTTATTTCAGAATGTGTTTGTTGTATTAAGGTTCTAGACAAAAAAAAAATCATTATTGAGTAAATGACTATGCCTGAAAATCAAGCCTCCTCAAAAACATGACCTTGTCCTTTCAGTAAAGGAGAAGAGTATAAAATATTATAAACAGGTATAATTATTTTGTATATACTGAGACAGCCATATTGAATTCATATTCTTTAAATCTCTAAAGTTTGTAGCTATGGCTGTAGATGCCAATATCATGTTAACAAAACAAAAGAAGGAAAAATCTGAACAGGCAAATAAAGTTTCACATTTACAGAAAAAAGATAAAAATCAATATTTTATTATTTGTGTGTATACATGTGTTTGTGTGTCTGTGCATGTGTGGCTGTACCTGTAGAGTTCAGAGGACAGGTTTGCTTATTGTTTCTCAAGAGCTACCCACTTCTTATCTCCCCCCGCCCCTGTCCTTTTTTTCCTGGGACAGGATCTCCTACTGGCCTGAAACTCACCAGGTAATCAACCTGTTGGCTCTCTCTACATCCCTATTTCTGGGTCTACAAGTGCACACCACACATGGGTTCTGCTACAAACACTTTACCAATTGAGCTAGATCAATTTTTTGATAATGTGATCAGCCATTGCTTCAAAACTCTCATCATCCTTGTGGGATATGTATTTAGGATCCTCCCTTCTTCGTGTACTTATTTTTATTCTTCTCTCATAGAACACACATATCCCACCTGCAGTTTCCATTCCCTCCACTCCTTCTAGTCTCTCTCCTGCCCTCTACCACTCCCTCTACACCAGATCTACTCCTCCTCCTCTGTTTCCCTTCAGAAAATAGCAAGCCTCCCCAGGGTTATCAACTGAACACAGCACAACAAGTTACAATACAAGTATGCACAAACCCTCATATCAAGGCTGGACAAGGTTACACAATGGGAGGAAAAGGGTCCCAAGAGCAGGCAAAAGAGTCAGAGACTGCCCCCAACTCCCACTGATAGAAGCCCCAAAAAACACCAAGCTAACCTTTCCTGAGACTCAGCAAAAAGTAAGTTTGAAATGGTTTATCAGTTTTTTAAATAGTTTATCAGTTTTTTTAAATAGTTTGAAACTGTAGACAATATTAATGCAAAGTGCTATTATCATGAATAATCTGATTTTACATCTGGCCACAGTGATTCTTCTAATAGAAATGGGTCATTCAAATGTTTTCTGTCTGGGATTCTGGATGACTTCCATGTTGGCCATGTCATTTCATAGCACATACTCTGTCCTCGGGGATGAACAGTAGCCAGGAATTTATTCACACATTGCCTCACTCCAAACATTGTATACTTTCATAATAAAACTTGCAAATAGAGTTGGCTCTATGGAGCAGTATGGCCTTAATACTAAGAGTATAAGCAGGGTATTTGTTTACAATGAAAATTTCCAAAGATTGTTTTATCTAAATAAAAAAAAATACAACATAGTTATATTTGCTATTATGCAACTGAAACTTTGAAGGCAAAATTACAGTAATGGGCATTTCCTTTCTCAGGTGATTATGTAGTATAGCATTTACAAGATTAATAAAATCTAGTTATTTTTATTGTGTGCAATAATGACTTGGTTTTCTCAAACATATAAAATATTATCATTTATCTAGATAAGTGGCTCTCAACCTGTGGATCATGACCCTTTTGGGGTCCTTTATGAGTTATCCTGCATATAAGATACTTACACTGAAACTCATAACAGTAACAAAATCATACCTATAAAGTATCAATAAAATAATTTTATGATTGTGGTTCATCATAACATGAGGTATTGTTTTAAAGGGTTGTATTATCAGTGAGGTTGAGAAGGTCTAGATGCTTGTACTCTGAATTTGGAGAAAAAAAAAAAAACACTGACCCAACTTCTTTTTCAATTATAAATCAGAGCTGGGCGGTGGTGGCGCATGCCTTTAATCCCAGCACTTGGGAGGCAGAGGCAGGCGGATTTCTGAGTTCGAGGCAAGCCTGGTCTACAGAGTGAGTTCCAGGACAGCCGGGACTACACAGAGAAACTCTGTCTCGAAAACAAAAAAAAAAAATTATAAATCAGATTTACACAAAAATGTACGTTTATCTATAAGATACAAATAATGTAATAAAATTGTTTTTATTGTAACAAAATTTTATTTCATATTTCTCCTTTTAATGACTTAAGTGTATGAATATGTGTCTATGTAATGATATATGGACTTGAGGTGGTTGCGGAGGTCTGAGGTATTAAATCCTCCTAGACTTAGCGTTATAACAGTTATAAGCCACCCAACAGTGGTGCTGGGGTCTGAACTCAGGTCCTTTGCAAGATCAGTGTGTATATTCTTAACCTCTAAGCCATCTATTCTGTCCCTTAATTCCTACTGTTTAACTAGGTAACTGTGTGCATGTACATGCACATGTGTGTGTGCATGCATGTGTGTGTGTGTGTATCTCCACATTTTTATGTAAGTTCCCTAGTTATTTCCTTGTTCACTTGATACAAGTTGGAGTTACCCAGAAAGAGGGACTCTCAGGTGTGAAAATGCCTCCTCCACTAGATTGCATCTATGCAAATCTGTGGAGCATTCTCTTGCTTAATGATTTCTGGCAGAGGGCTCAGCCCACCCTATGTGTTGTCTGCCTTGGGCAGGTGGTCCTGGGTGGTATAAGAAAACAAACTGAGCAGGCCATGGGGAGCAAATCAGTAAGCAGGATCACTAACTACAAGGTTTCTGTTTCAGTTCCTGCCTCCAGGTTCCTGCTCTGATCCTGCTTCGACTTCCCTCAGAAATGGGGTGTGACCTGAGAGCTGCAAGATGAAATAAACTCTTTCCTCTCCAAGTTGCTTTTGGTCATGGTGCTTTATCATAGGAATGGAAAACCTAACTAAGACAATCTGTGTGGTGGTTTGAATATGCTTGGCCCAGAGAGTAGCACCATTAGGAGGTATGGCCTTGTTGGAGGAATTGTGTCACTGTGGAGGTGGGCTTTGAGACCCTCCTCCTACCTTCCTGGAAGTCAGTCTTCTCCTGTTTGCCTTCAGAACAAGATATAGAACTCACAGCTCCTCCATTACCATGTCAGCCTGGATGCTACTATGCTTCTGTACCATGATGACAATGGACTGAACTTGAGAACCAGTAAGCCAGACCCAATCAAACATCCTTTATAAGAGTTGATTTGGTCATGGTGTCTCTTTACAGAAATGGTAACCCTAAGATAATATGTATGCACACATGTACATTCATGTTTGTGGAGGTCAGAAGTTAAAGTTGGGTATCTTTCTCAATAGCTACTCGCTTTAATCTCTCTCTCTCTCTCTCTCTCTCTCTCTCTCTCTCTCTCTCTCTCTCTCTCTCTCTCTCTCTCTCTCTCTGAACCCAGAGCTCATGGATTCAACAAGAATGGCTAGCCATCAAGACCTAAGGAATCTCCTGAAATGCCTCTTCTGAAATGGGATTACAGAATAGTCTCACCTGCTCACCTGCTTTTTATTTTTTATGATACGCCCAGTGATTACATTTACAGCTTTGTTCTCATGAAGCAAGCAATTAACCAAGTTAACCATCCCATCAAGTCCTTAAACCTGAGAGTTCCGGAGAGCTGTACATCAAACTTCAGTTTAATCAATTTATGGTAATTTTTTCTATGTTAAGTAATATAATCATGACTTCTACTGAATAAATTCACAAATGATTTAAGCTAGGATTGTGGTACATTCCTTTAATCCAAATATTTGGGAAGCAGAGGCATACAGATCTGTGTGAGTTCGACACCAGCCTGGTTTACATATCAACTTCCAGAATAATCAGAGCTACAAAGTGAGATCCAGTCTCAGAGAAAGAGAGAGAGAAATAGAGAGAAAAATATTATAACATTTACATATGACATATCACATTTAAAAAAGCAAAGACTAAGTGGTAAACAGGGGGTCAGAGAACAAAGTAAAATATTCCTTATTAAAATGTCATCAAAAGGTCAAAATATGAATGAAAAGTCTTATCAAGTTTGTTCGGAAATGTGAAAAGTTTTAAACAGAATAGATAAATATATTAACAGAGACACGCTGACAATGTATCAATGCAAAATCATCTAACATAATTATTTCACATGCCTAAAAATTGATGAGTCTATAGAAAGATAACACATTAATAACTAAGGAGAAATATTAACAAGTACTGTTAGTGTAGAGCAGTGTGATTTAGCTTTAACATAACTAAATTTTCAGAAATTTTGTCCATTTAATTTAATTAATTTTGTTTTAATTGATTTTTCAAGGAATTCTTATGATGGCAGCAATTCTCTAGTATGCAAATTTCTCATCATGGTTTAATTTAAAAAACAATAACAAACAAGCAACCTCTGCCAGCTTACATAAGGACATGCATCTTAGAAGAAAATACTCAATATTTCCATTAGAATGATATCTAAGATCTTTAAGTCTATTAGCTGGTCAGAAATTAGGCCATCACAAGGCATATTTAACATACGTGTTTACAGCATACATAGTTCATACAGTTATCACAGAGAGCTATAGTTATTAAGGCAACACTGAATATAGTAGCAGACACTAAGACATGATTTGACTGACTGACAGAAGTGTTTCCAGGCCTAGATGTGTTTTAAGGTGGCTTTATTGTTTGACTGTACAGGGGATCTAAACCACGTTCCTGACGTAAGAAGGCTAGAGGCAATTTGAGAAGAGACACTTGGGTATATATGAGTGATAAACAAGTTACCAAATAGTCTATTGCTTACAAAATGTTTTCTTTTGAAATAATTACCATAAGGAGTTTGGGGATATCATTTTCCCCGAAGGTTCTGCACCAGCTCTGGTACAGCATTATTTTTTAAAGCAGCATTGTTGTTTTTTAAAGCAGAATTATACAAGCTTAAACTACACTGAAACAGTTAATGAATGCTAACCAATTCATAATTAGTAAACTATATTTCATTAACAGATATGCTTTTGAAGATTTTTTTTTACAATTACTAAATATATGCTAGACATAATAGGTGAAGTAAGACAGTATGATGTGAAATGCTATATCATACCGCAATCATTCTTATCTATACATCTCTTCTTATCTGTGCACTGTTAGCTAGAAACAGCCATAGGGGAAGCACCTATAGCCCGAAAAATGGGAAAGGCAACATATGAGATTAATAGATTATACCCACTGATATAACACAGATCTCATTAATCCATCAAAGAAATACAGTGTTTCATGGAAGTAGAAATTTCCAAGTTCAGCAACATTAATTGAATTGTGATGGGCCAATCATCTCACAAGTGTTAGTAGCAATGCAATCTACTTAACCCTAAGCCAGTATGATTTTAGTGATGCACATAATCAATGTCACAGAGTCCTCTCTTAAGAGTCTGGTTGTGAAACATACTCTGTGGATAATACCTTTATTGTAACAGAACAGTTGTAATCCTCAGCTATGCAAGGATGAAATATGCCCGCGCCTTTGTAAGTTTAGTTTTCATTCTGGAATTAAGATATGAGTTCAGAACTCTCTGACCCTGAGGCTAGAACTCAACTTAATAATCATTCCAATAACCTTCAAGACTGAAGCAAAAAAGTAGATCAAGCAATAATAACACAGGAAGAATTTTTTCAAATATCACTGAGATAAAAATTGGGAATCTTTTTTTTAATTTTGATTTTAATTCTTACTATTTTAAGATTTCAAGTAATAAAAAATTATGAATTTATGTATGCCCTTGTTTTTATTTCCATTAATATATATATAGATATAGATATACATAAATACATAGATTGATCGAGAGGTAGATACTGCTTGATTGATAGACAGACAGATAGATAGATAGATAGATAGATAGATAGATAGATAGATAGACAGACAGATAGATACACAGATACACAGACAGATAGATGATAGATTAGATAGATAGATAGATAGATAGATAGATAGATAGATACATACATACATACATACATACATACATACATACATACATATGTAGATAGATAGATTACCCTCATACTATAATCTGAAAAGGAAAAGACTTTCTTTTAGGATTTTATAATTTTAAAATATCCTTTGATGAAAAGGTAACCAAATATGATTTAAATTTTGGCATTAAAAAATAGAAAATAAAGGCAGACTATTGACTTTTTTTTACTCATTTAAAATTTTTACTCACTTAAAATAATTCTACTAAATATTGACTTTAAGTAATGATGACTAAAATGTGAATATTATTTTAAAATGTAAATTTTAAAAGTCGTCTAGCAAACACAGAGATTTCAGTAAAAGAGCATGTGACTGATAAATAAGGGTAAAATACAGCGACAACAGGAGCATTTAAGACCCTAAGATAAATGGCTCCATGAGAAGAACAGAAGATTAGAAGAAACACTGGGTCATCCTGATGCCTGCAAGGAAATGGAGGTAATACCTTCAGAGAACTCAAAATGGCTGCTTTCCAGTGAAAATGTCACTACTTCAGATTATTTCTTGAAGATACAAACTTGTATACAGGTGAGTCATAAACCTTTTCTGAAAGTAGAAACATGATTACCATGTCAGTCAGGTGACGCGTGTTTGTTTGTTTACTATGTAGCTGTACACCAAGCTGGCCTCAAACTCACAGTAATTTGCCTACCTCCACTTCCCCAGTGCTGAGATGAAAGATATGCATCACTACACAAGGCCTTGACTATATTCTTAGATTAAATATACTACCAGAAAGTTTTATATCAAAGAAAAATGTTATAACTTATCACCCGAGGATAGCCAATAATTAAGAAAAAAATCAATTTTATAAGAGAAATATGTTGCTTACTCAGTAGCATTTATAGTGTCAAGTACATATGATTTTTATAGTTAAAATTCAAATTACATTCCCCTCATTGCTTTTCATTTTTTTCTTTGATTCATAAAGTAATCATTTTACTACAATCAAATTTTTTTAATTTTTATTTTTCTCTAGCACTTAAAGAAAACCTTAAACTGATAAATGATTGTAAATATTCTATGTAATCAAATTTCATTAAAATATCTATGTGAAATAACATACAAAACCCAAACATTTTTATGTACAGATATTGTTGTTGAAAGAAAGTTTATCTGTAGTTTTATAAAATGTATTTTGATTTTGTAAGAACTAGAGTAATCAATCCTGACAACTGTAATGTGATAAAAGACAGCTAATAAATTATTCTCTTTTCACTGGTTAAAAAAAAATATTTTTGTTCAGATTCTCCAAATACAGTGGGAAAAGTACATAACATTATGAACATTAGACTGTGTTCTTTTCAGAGAGAATAAACCTTGACAGAGTGATAAGGACTCAGACTATTCAACTCGAAAGAACTCAAGAGAGTGGCTTTCACACAGCTCTCAAAATCTGACTGTTTTAACCACTGGTGATTAACCATAAGTTTTGTTTTTCACAATGAGAATTTTATTTTAGAATATCATTGACCTAAAAGTTACAGCGCTAATGTATTTAGTAATTTAAAAAAAAAAAAAGAAATTGAGTACAACAGAAACAAAAAATCTTCTTTATGTGGAAATTGATTTATTGACATTTTCAATGCTGTAATTTTGTTTTAAAACATTACCCTAAATAACATTTTTAAATTATCAACATAGTGATTAAGCCACTCTTAAAGCCCATAATCTTCTCAAGAGATATTTTATGTTCCTTTTAATGTACAACTTCAAAATACTTGGTTTTTGTAAAATTGAACACTTCATATATCCTAAATAGAGCAAGTTTGATGGATATTTGGGAATGCATTTTATTTCAAGTATCTCTTTTTCTCTTTTACACTGTATCTTTTAAATATTGTCAATTCTATTTAGAGATAGATAGATAGATAGATAGATAGATAGATAGATAGATAGATAGATAGATAGATTTCAAGGCAATGGACATTTTAAAATTGAAACCTTACTGTGAATTGGACAGCTGCACTTTAGTTTGCAAAGAGGCCTCACAGAACCAAGTCCAGAAAAATTAAATCACTCTCTGAGCTGAGAAACTATTCAGGGCATTGTGAAGACTTTTATCTCAGGAGAAACTCAGTCAAAGGGATAACTCATGTAGCTTTCATTTCTTTCTGCTTTTCTCATTAGAAACACCCCAAGTCTGAGGCTAGAAAAGTCTAGCATAGCAAGATATCCTTTGAAAACCAAGTACCCTCACCTAGAAAATCCCATGTGTGTACATGCACACACTCTGTGCGTCACTTTCAGTGCACTTACTGATCTACTTTGCTACCTTATTCACAGTTACAATCATGAACGGTGGTGCTTCTTTTTAAAAGTTAATATGCTTTTGTTAAAGATTTGCTTTTTGTCCTTTCCACACACCTCCTCTTCTGGAAAAAAAACTACAGTAAATATGTCTAAAACTAAGAGGAGAGCATGCTTCTCCTCTGCTTAACAGCAGCACAACAAACCTTCCCTTTTTCAGCTGTTCTCAAGATTGTGTTTTGAAAGGAAATATTATCTCGGAACAATGTGATAAAACTTCACCGTATATTGCAATTCCCCTGTGTTAACCATGGCTGATGCCAACACATGTTCTGCATAAGTAGGGAAACACAAATTGAACTCAAAATGCCCCAAGAGTATTGTCCTTCGTAACACCCTGGTGTCCTGTGTGTGGCTGAATGAATAACAATTGAGTGAGCTATTAAGATGCTGAACAAGAGTCATCTAGGCCCATAATATGACTGTAACTGTATCTCAATACTGTATTTGTTTTTATTAGTTTGTGTAGAATAAGTCTTTTAATTTAAAAGGAATCGCACTGGCTTCAAGATAATTTGCTTCAGGAATCTTTCTGAAAAGGAATCTAGCTGTAGTTGCTCCTAATTCTTATGTGTTTGGTGTCACAGGCATCTATAGCTGTGGATAGTGGAACTTGCAGAACTTTTGCTTTACCAGCTCCAAATGTAAACGTTAGTCTTTAACATTTGTGTTAGTTACCTAATAAAAATACATGCAAACTAGTATTTTTGCTCGAGTTGATTGTTGTATACCGAGAAATTTTTCATTATGACTAATATAATATTTTCAAATAATACTGTGAAAGCATGAATTTAAGGGCACTTACGCATATATACATGCATATATATATACACACTTGCACATACACAAATAAAAAAAACTTTGCCTTTCTTAAATATATTTTTATTGTATACTCTGTCCTTAAACTGAACCAATGTATTTCCTTATAATTCTATCTATATTTCTGCCTCTGTCTGTTACTCTTTCTCCATAAAACCATAGTCATTAGGAGGTTTATCATTATCTTTCCAAATGTGAACTGTGGCCCATGTGATGTATTTGTATACATAATATGTGTAGTATGTGGGTTTGGGTTCAGAGAGAAACAGGAGAAAGCACACCATGGTATTCTGCTTCTGTTCCTATTCAATAAATATTATTATGATCAGAACCAAATACTTTATAAACATTTACATTTCATCTAAGTTTTAGGACAGTTGTCTTCCCTAGCATAAATACTTCCTATAAAATGTGTTGGGGATGTGCTGATATAACAAGACTCTAAAACCCCAAGAGAGCTGCATCAATTTACATGGTGCAGGCAGATGTGATGTGAGCCTTTCATTATATTCTTGTCATTTTATATACTTGCCCATTGCTCTGTATGTTAGAAGAATTCTCTTAGTTCTAATGTTAATCAGTTATTACTTAAGCCCCAGGTTTATGTTTTCTGAAGACATTTTATGAAGGGAAAATATTTTTCTCTCAGATTAGCACACACTGAATAGAAAGACTGAGATCTATAAGGCCATGGGCTGCGTTTTGCAGGGATAGGTTCTGGTTGAATGAGATCTGGGATGTGTGCCAAATTAATAGAAAAAATCCTGTTCTTCCTCTCCAATAGCCACAGTGTTCATTATTAAGAAAAGCATATGAACCACAGGATTTGATTTTAATAATACCAATGTCTTCATTAATCTGTATGTTCCATTTAGCCTCATTACTGAGCAAGTGCTGAATTAATGAATGCACATTATTGTTGGACTGTACTTGCAAATCCTCTCCCCCCTCTTTTATCATTCATTCAGGGCCATCATGCATACGTCACGTTTTAAAACAGGTCTGTAGTCCTCACTGTTTTCTTCCTCTTGTCTGGGGGCAGATTTGTGGTTGGGCCTCTGGAACAGAGTGTTGGAATTACTGATTTTTATTCAAAATGGTAATATATATTAGTGTGGTTGTTCTTCTTACATTGTGATGCTATCAGGTCAAAAGTGTCTCCCTGTCACCTGGAACAGAGATGATATTTCCTCGATGATCTCTGGGCCGCCTTCTAAATCAAGAGTGGTGATAGCCAACACTGCTTTGTATCCATGGAACAAATAGTGGCCTTTGTCCCACACAAGTCCCTAAACAAACTTAATCTCTCTAACACTGTGACAGATGACATTTAGATGTCCTTGTTACCCTTAAAATGAGTTTTATTGACAATCAGAGAACAAAAAGAATCCCCAGATAAAGCCCAATGTTTTATAGGCTTGCTAACAACATCTCAGTGGCGAGGGTGAGGAGAAAGCCTGAAGTTGCCCCCATTTTCCCCTGCTTTGCCATATCACCATGACAACAGATATAGAAATCACTTAGTGACTCCTAGAAAGAAAACACAGTGACACAGTACCCCTTGTATGGCGAATCAAACTAAAGCCTTCATTCAAATGGCTATTCAGCTTGGGCATTCATGTAGAGGATAGGGTGGATTTTACACAGGTAACTACAAGAGAAAGGCCAGCAAGCCCTCCAGCCACAGCATATGGCAAACTCTCTGTCTAATTAATGCATCCTCAATAGAATTTATCCATTTTAAATTTGTTTTCTTTTCCTTGAAACATCATTAATGTAAAGGGCAACATTAATCAACATCATGAAACTTAAAAGGGCATTAAAGAGTGATCTTTTTTCCTATGCAACAAGAGCCTTTTCAAGTAGTTGTGTTAACGACAATGAATTGAAGGCACAATCTGAGTTCTCAATTGGAAGTTAAATCTAGAGAGGCCTCTACTGGTGAGTTCCTCTCTGCGCAGCTGACCTAATGGAGCTTCCCCGGGTAAAAGCAAGAGGAATGTGACTTTCTCGGCTTTTACTGGGAAGTTTCACATAAGCTGGATCATCATTAAACATAGTGTGTAAAATAGCAAATAATGCCGTTCTCACGTTTGCCGTGTCAAAATGCTTTTTCTCAGGTAATAAAAACTCTAGAAAGTTCTGGTGTATGTGCTGCTTGGACATCATGAGATGTCTCGAAGCTACTCAACGAGATAACAGGTTATTGTAGTTACTGTTCCTTAGGTAAGTCTCCCACAAAAATGTCATTTTTAAAACAATTTTAATAGGAAACGTCATTTCTTATATTTAAGTGTGGGAATTATACTTTTTCACAACTACCCACATATTCTTTATATTAAAAAAGGGACGGAAAAGTCTTCAGACGAAATAAACATATTTGAAATTATTTCTGGCAAACCTTAAAAGCTTACAGCCATACTGAGTAATACGTAATAACTGTGATTTAACATGCATGTATCACTGAAGCACATTAAGTTAAAATTGGCTTCGTGAATTTTAAAGTAATCCTCAGACTTTTAAACTAGACTTTTTAATTTTTCAGCATTTCCTAAAATAAGAATATTTATTCTGTTTCTACATGGGAATATAGTAGCCTTTTCAGTTTTATTTTTAAAATATGACCTGGCTTTACAAGTGCTGTTGAAATATAGACTGTGAGGTGAAGGCTTACCCTTGAGTTTTTTTCAAAATTCAAAGCTGCAGATCTCCTCTTGATTTTTGACATTTACATTTTATCTGAAATATTATTTAAAATCTGATCATACCAGGATACTACTTATTTACTTCTACAATATCCTTCAAAAATTCTGCAAATTAGTTTTGTTGCTGTGGTTGAATTGATCAACGTATTTTTGGAAGGGTAGTTTTACATTTCAAATGGCTTCACACTTATTTGGGTATATTCACTGAGTGTTTGGAACAGTCTTCTTAGTAAACTACCTTCTACATTACAAAGGCAAGGCATGATCTTTGCAGAGAATTCTGTCTTGAGATCACCACCTTCTAGTCCCAATAGTGACACCTACTGGTAGAAGGGGGAATCAAAAATAGTTTTTGTTTGCATTTTTCTTTATTATTTTGGAGAGTGTTACTTGCAATTCTGCTGGTGTAAGTAAAATTTCTTTATAATTACTTCTTAAGCTCAGGTTTTGGTCAAAATTTTAAGTTTTAATTCAGAGAAGGAAAAAAAACCACACGAAGTATGTTCTAAATTCAGGCCGATACATACTTACAATCTTTTGAGCTTTTATACAGAACAGAAAATGAGACGCAAGTTAGAATAAGGTGAGGTTCTAAAACATTTAATAAAATCCTTAACATTTCTGGTTTCTATAAGTGTTTGTTAAGTGTTATATGTTGAAGAACTAGCAAGATTGATAGAGGAACAAAAATAAAAATATGTATTTATATTTGTAGTAACCTAAATGTCAACAGTCTTTGAAATTTTATGCTGATATACCTGAGAATGAACTTCCAGCACATATAATGTCATAAATCAGAGAACTTGGAATCACATTGAAATGTGGTCATTTCTACACTGAACACATGGATGTCAGAACAGTGTGTATAATAAGGATATATTTGAAGTCACATAGGACTCAATATTTAAAACATTGTTGAAGACTGAACATAGATAAGCAAACATGGAATAATTCTCATTTCTCCTTGAAGCTTTAGTGAAGTTACTTCCTGTATTTGTTTTAAATGGATGAGGTTACTGTACATATCAGAAAATTTTAAATTTCTCATGAGGCATACAAAGACTATTATAAACTTAAGATGTCTGAAGTCCCACATTCATCTTGAATATTTTTTTATTGTGGAGCAGTTCAGTTGTTAATCTAAAACATTGATAACTTGGAGATTTTATCCCATGGGATAAAAATGAACAATAGAAACCAACTGATTTCAATGAAGACTTCATTTCTTAGAATGGACATTTTTAGTGCAAAAACAGGCCTATTTCTTTTAGAAAACTTTAAACATATTTTTATATATAAAGAAAGTACAGTACTGTTTTGACTTGGTTCATATGTTCAGCCATAAGTAAGCCAGTAAATCACTGAATCTCCGATACACAATGATGATGATATTCGTGATATTATTGCGAGGAAGTGTAAAAATGTCTTATAAATTATTGGGTAGGCAGTTATATTGGTGCCTTTCAAGCCTGCTTTGTTTCTGCTGTGTACTTTTGTTTGTACAACTTAGGCATATGCTTTAAAATGTAATTCATATTACAAACGTGCGGGGAGTAAAGGAGCACTTCCGCTTCCGTTTCACAAGCACGCAACTTTTATTTCATCACATTGCTTCTCACTCAATTATCAAAATTGCAAGTTTCCTTCCTTATAGTTTTAATCGGAGAAAAATTGTAAAAAAAAAAAAAAAATGATCGCGAAAATGAGCACTGAGAAGCAAAGAATGCTTTAAAACTCACCAATTACAACAGAAATTACAAAACGTGGTGTTCACACAAACTCACTTGGCCGATATCCTAGAAGCTGGGTGGAGACACACTGTGTAGAGTGTAAAAGGAAGAAATAGAAATAAGATAGTTTTCGCATATAGAAAAGTTCTGGTTCGGATTGGTTTTCCTGAGTACCTGACCTGGCACTTCAACTGATCATTAAACACGACTGTAAAGAACAGCTCCATTTTGGCCCTTAGAGAGTTCAGCCAGAGATTGCAAAAGGGATTTGTATTGAATAAAGCTTCACAAAACCCAAGGCTGTCAAGGGAAATAGTATCCAGGAGGACAGGGCAGTCTAACCACCCCTTCAGCAGCAAAAGCTCAGAAGACAGCCAGAGGCAGGTCTGTGGCTGCCAACACAACTGCCTACCACGTCTGCCAAGGAGCCAGAAGCTGCTTGTGGGAGAATAGCCCTTACCCTTGGCATCTGGGTCCTGTGATTGTTATCCAAAGAGACAAAGTGGTAAGAGATAGTGGGGTAAACAGAATCCTATTAAACACACACACACATGATATTCTGTGTACACAGGGAAAAATAAGCTATATGTGGCCTAAAATTAGAGAGACTTTTTTATATTTAAAACTCTAAAATGAGATGTGTTCTTTGTTATGTTGCCATACTTCATAACGAGATGAGCTTCCATAATTACAGTCACTGAAATATTTGATTTTAAACAAATAAGCAGGATTTTAATGCTATTTGTGGGTATTTGTGATATGTACATTCCATATGAATCTGTATTTCCTAGGAGTATCTGCTTCTAATCCACTGACAGGACTATTTAAAACTTAAAGATTGACTATAGACAAGCAAATTGAAATATACTTTAATATTTAACTGAGTTTTTTGGTGTTTTATCACTGTTTGCTTTTAAGAGATGAAGTGTCAAATACATATTCATAATATAATTGGTTAACTCTTATTCAATATGTGCCATGGTATATACATATGTAATACATAGTTATACATGTATAACATTGACACAATCATATATATTACATATATTTTAAAGTTTCAAAAGTTTCTTCTAAAGTATAATTTCCACTAGGAAATTAATGAATGTTTCAGAAGTCTCCAAATATGATACTGTGTCCATAGTCATTATTAATTGAAATAAAGGGATGAAACCAGGGAAAATGTAGAGAATTTAAAGATTAGAGACACCTTGAGGATAATGCAAAGTCTATAACAGTCTCATATGAAGAATTTGAAGGCCCTTATTATTGTTAAAGTAATCAACATCCCCCAGTTTCTTAGTATTCCATAAAAGAAAAAGGCAATATATTTTCTTTTAAATATTATTCTCCTATATATAAAAGAATGCACTTCAATGTGTTGCTAATATGCTGTGCCCAAAGATAATTTGTCATATTAAAATTCATAGCAAATCAATTCCATTGAACATACTATTGCAGACATTTTAGAAAACTAATTTGATATATATTTATATATATAATATATAATAATTTTATATATACACAAAGTGGACTTATTATTAAAACCCTTTTCATTTTATATGAATATCATTAAAT